>NC_091314.1:21421096-21451096 GCF_038502225.1 Cherax quadricarinatus
ATGATAAGAATCCTGGTAGTTCCTTCAGTCATGGTCACTGATGAATCCTGGTAGTTCCTTCAATCATGGTCACTAATGAATCCTGGTAGTTCCTTCAATCATGGCCACTGTTGAATAGTAGTAGTTCCTTCAATCATGGTCACTAATAAATCCTGGTAGTTCCTTCAATCATGGCCACTGTTTGATGATTTCTGGTAGTTCCTTCAATCATGGTCACTGATGAATCCTAGTAGTTCCTTCAATCATGGTCACTGATGAATCCTGGCAGTTCCTTCAATCATGGTCACTGATGAATCCTGGTAATTCCTTCAATCATGGTCACTGATGTATCCTGGCAGTTCCTTCAATCATGGTCACTGATGAATCCTGGTAATTCCTTCAATCATGGTCACTGATGAATCCTGGTAATTCCTTCAATCATGGTCACTGATGAATCCTGGTAATTCCTTCAGTCATGGTCACTGATGAATCCTAGTAGTTCCTTCAGTCATGGTCACTGATGAATCCTGGTAATTCCTTCAATCATGGTCACTGATGAATCCTGGTAGTTCCTTCAATCATGGTCACTGATGAATCCTAGTAGTTCCTTCAATCATGGTCACTGATGAATCCTGGTAATTCCTTCAATCATGGTCACTGATGAATCCTGGTAATTATTCAATCATGGTCACTGATGAATCCTAGTAGTTCCTTCAATCATGGTCACTGATGAATCCTGGTAGTTCCTTCAATCATGGTCACTGATGAATCCTGGTAATTCCTTCAATCATGGTCACTGATGAATCCTGGTAATTCCTTCAATCATGGTCACTGATGAATCCTAGTAGTTCCTTCAATCATGGTCACTGATGAATCCTGGTAATTCCTTCAATCATGGTCACTGATGAATCCTGGTAGTTCCTTCAATCATGGTCACTGATGAATCCTAGTAGTTCCTTCAATCATGGTCACTGATGAATCCTGGTATTTCCTTCAATCATGGTCACTGATGAATCCTAGTAGTTCCTTCAATCATGGTCACTGATGAATCCTGGTAGTTCCTTCAATCATGGTCACTGATGAATCCTGGTAGTTCCTTCAATCATGGTCACTGATGAATCCTGGTAGTTCCTTCAGTCATGGTCACTGATGAATCCTGGTAGTTCCTTCAGTCATGGTCACTGATGAATCCTGGTAGTTCCTTCAGTCATGGTCACTGATGAATCCTGGTAGTTCCTTCAATCATGGTCTTCATTAATCGAATTTTAACAATTCGTTGTATTACGTTCGTCGTCGTGTTTAGACTCATGGTCGACATTCATTAAATCCTGACTGTGGTTCGTTGTGTGTCATTCGTTGGATCCAGGATCTTTGTCTTTGAATCATGTTATTTTATCTCTCACATCCCATCATTCTATCCCCCACATCCCATCATTCTCTCACATTTTGTCATTCTATCCCCACATCCCGTCATTCTATCTCCCACATCCCATCATTCTATCTCTGACATTCCATCTTTCTATCTCTGACATCCCAGCATTCTATCTCTGATATCCCAGCATTCTATCTCTGATATCCCATTATTCTCTCACATCACATCATTATATCTCACATCCCATCATTCTGTCTCTAACATCCCATCATTCCATCTCTGGCATTCCATCATTCTATCTCTGACATTATATCATTCCATCTCTGATATCCCATCATTCTATATCTCACATCCCATCACTCTATCTCACAGTCCGTCATTCTATCTCTGACATCCCGTCATTCTATCTCTGACATACCATCATTCTATCTCTGACATCCCGTCATTCTATCTCTGACATCCCGTCATTCTGTCTCTGACATCCCATCATTCTATCTCTGACATCCCGTCATTCTATCTCTGACATCCCGTCATTCCGTCTCTGACATCCCTTCATTCGATCTCTGACATCCTGTCTTTCTATCTCTGATATCCCATCATTCTGTCTCTTACGTCCCATCATACTATCTCTGACATCCCATCATTCTATCTCACATCCAATCATACTATATTTGACATCCCATCATTCTATCTTACGTCCCGTCATTCTATCTCTGACATTCCATCATTCTATCTCACATCTCATCATACTATCTCTGACATCCCATCATTCTATCTCACATCCCATCATACTATATTTGACATCCCATCATTCTATCGTACGTCCCGTCATTCTATCTCTGGCATCCCATCATTTTATCTCAAATCTCGTCATTCTATCTCTGATATCCTATCATTCTATCTCACATCCCGCCATTCTCTCTGACATCACATCATTCTATCTCACACATCCCATCATTCTGCCCCTCACATCCCGTCATTCTATCTCACACATCCCATCATTCTGTCCCTCACATCCCGTCATTCTATCTCTCACATCCCATTATTCTATCTCTCACATCCCATCATTCTATCTCTCGCATCCCATCATTCTATCTCTCACATCTCATCATTCTATCTCACACATCCCATCATTCTATCTCTCACATCCCATCATTCTATCTTTCACATCCCATCATTCTATCCCTCACATCCCATCATTCTATCTCTTACATCCCATCATTCTATCTCTCACATCCCATCATTCTATCTCTCACATCCCATCATTCTATCCCTCACATCCCATCATTCTATCTCACACATCCCATTATTCTGTCCCTCACATCCCATCATTCTATCTCTCACATCCCATCATACTATCTCTCACATCCCATCATTCTATCTCTCACATCCCATCATTTTATCTCTCACATCCCATCATTCTATCTCTCACATCCCATCATTCTATCTCTCACATCCCATCATTCTGTCCCTCACATCCCATCATTCCATCTCTCACATCCCATCATTCTATCTCTCACATCCCATCATTCTATCTCTCACATCCCATCATTCTATCTCACACATCCCATCATTCTATCTCTCACATCCCATCATTCTATCTTTCACATCCCATCATTCTATCCCTCACATCCCATCATTCTATCTCTCACATCCCAACATTCTATCTCTCACATCCCATCATTCTATCTCTCACATCCCATCATTCTATCCCTCACATCCCATAATTCTATCTCACACATCCCATCATTCTGTCCCTCACATCCCATCATTCTATCTCTCACATCCCATCATTCTATCTCTCACATCCCATCATTCTATCTCTCACATCCCATCATTCTATCTCTCACATTCCATCATTCTATCTCTCACATCCCATCATTCTATCTCTCACATCCCATCATTCTGTCCCTCACATCCCATCATTCCATCTCTCACATCCCATCATTCTATCTCTCACATCCCATCATTCTATCTCTCACATCCCATCATTCTATCTCTCACATCCCATCATTCTATCTCTCACATCCCATCATTCTATCTTCACATCCCATCATCATTCTGTCCCTCAGATCCCATCATTCCATCTCTCACATCCCATCATTCTATCTCTCACATCCCATCATTCTATCTCTCACATCCCATCATTCTATCTCTCACATCCCATCATTCTATCTCTCACATCCCATCATTCTATCTCTCACATCCCATCATTCTATCTCTCACATCCCATCATTCTGTCCCTCACATCCCATCATTCCATCTCTCACATCCCATCATTCTATCTCTCACATCCCATCATTCTATCTCTCACATCCCATCATTCTATCTCTAACATCCCATCATTCTATCTCTCACATCCCATCATTATATCTCTCACATCCCATCATTCTATCTCTCACATCCCATCATTCTATCTCTAACATCCCATCATTCTATCTCTACATCCCATCATTCTATCTCTAATAATCCCATCCCATTCATATATCTAACATCCCATCATTCTGTCCCTCACATCCCATCATTCTATCTGTAACATCCCATCATTCTATCTCTCACATCCCATCATTCTATCTCTCACATCCCATCATTCTATCTCTCACATCCCATCATTCTATCTCCCACATCCCATCATTCTGTCCCTCACATCCCATCATTCTATCTCTAACATCCCATCATTCTATCTCTCACATCCCATCATTCTATCTCTCACATCCCATCATTCCATCTCTCACATCCCATCATTCTATCTCTCACATCCCATCATTCTATCTCTCACATCCCATCATTCTATCTCTAACATCCCATCATTCTATCTCTCACATCCCATCATTCTATCTCTCACATCCCATCATTCTATCTCTCACATCCCATCATTCTATCTCCCACATCCCATCATTCTGTCACTCACATCCCATCATTCTATCTCTCACATCCCATCATTCTATCTCTCACATCCCATCATTCTATCTCTCACATCCCATCATTCTATCTCTAACATCCCATCATTCTATCTCTCACATCCCATCATTCTATCTCTAACATCCCATCATTCTATCTCTCACATCCCATCATTCTATCTCTCACATCCCATCATTCTATCTCTAACATCCCATCATTCTATACCTCACATCCCATCATTCTATCTCTCACATCCCATCATTCTATCTCTAACATCCCATCATTCTATCTCTCACATCCCATCATTCTATCTCTAACATCCCATCATTCTATCTCTCACATCCCATCATTCTATCTCTCACATCCCATCATTCTATCTCTAACATCCCATCATTCTATCTCTAACATCCCATCATTCTATCTCTCACATCCCATCATTCTAACTCTAACATCCCATCATTCTATCTCTCACATCCCATCATTCTATCTCTCACATCCCATCATTCTATCTCTCACATACCATCATTCTATCTCTCACATCCCATCATTCTATCTCTCACATCCCATCATTCTATCTCTCACATCCCATCATTCTATCTCTCACATCCCATCATTCTATCTCTAACATCCCATCATTCTATCTCTACATCCCATCATTCTATCTCTACATACCATCATTCCTATCTCTCACATCCCATCATTCTAACTCTAACATCCCATCATTCTATCTCTCACATACCATCGTTCTATCTCTCACATCCCATCATTCTATCTCTCACATACCATCATTCTATCTCTCACATCCCATCATTCTATCTCTCACATCCCCATCATTCTATCTCTCACATACCATCATTCTATCTCTCACATACCATCATTCTATCTCTCACATCCCATTATTCTGTCCCTCACATCCCATCATTCTATCTCTCACATACCATCATTCTATCTCTCACATACCATCATTCTCATCTCTAACATCCCATCATTCTATCTCTCACATCCCATCATTCTATCTCTCACATCCCATCATTCTGTCCCTCACATCCCATCATTCTATCTCTACATACCATCATTCTATCTCTCACATCCCATCATTCTATCTCTCACATACCATCATTCTATCTCTCACATACCATCATTCTACTCTCACATCCCATCATTCTATCTCTCACATCCCATCATTCTATCTCTCACATCCCATCATTCTATCTCTCACATACCATCATTCCATCTCTCACATACCATCATTCTATCTCTCACATACCATCATCTTCTATCTCTCACATCCCATCATTCTATCTCTCTCACATCCCATCATTCTATCTCTCACATACCATCATTCTATCTCTCACATACCATCATTCTATCTCTAACATCCCATCATTCCATCTCTCACATACCATCATTCTATCTCTACATCCCATCATTCTGTCCCTCACATCCCATCATTCTATTCTCTCACATACCATCATTCTATCTCTTCACATACCATCATTCTATCTCTAACATCCCATCATTCCATCTCTCACATCCCTATCATTCTATCTCTCACATCCCATCATTCTGTCCTCACATCCCATCATTCTATCTCTCACATACCATCATTCTATCTCTCACATACCATCATTCTATCTCTCACATCCCATCATTCTATCTCTACATCCCATCATTCTATCTCTCACATCCCATCATTCTATCTCTCACATCCCATCATTCTATCTTCTCACATCCCATCATTCTATCTCTCACATCCCATCATTTTATCTCTCACATCCCATCATTCTATCTCTCACATCCCATCATTCTATCTCTCACATCCCAACATTCTATCTCACATCCCATCATTCTTTCGCTCACATCACATCATTCTATCTCTCACATCCCATCATTCTATCTCTCACATCCCATCATTCTATTCTCTACATCCCATCATTCTATCTCTCACATCCCATCATTCTATCTCTCACATCCCATCATTCTATCTCTCACATCCCATCATTCTATCTCACACATCCCATCATTCTATCTCTCACATCCCATCATTCTATCTTTCACATCCCATCATTCTATCCTCACATCCCATCATTCTATCTCTCACATCCCAACATTCTATCTCTCACATCCCATCATTCTATCTCTCACATCCCATCATTCTATCCCTCACATCCCATAATTCTATCTCACACATCCCATCATTCTGTCCCTCACATCCCATCATTCTATCTCTCACATCCCATCATTCTATCTCTCACATCCCATCATTCTATCTCTCACATCCCATCATTCTATCTCTCACATTCCATCATTCTATCTCTCACATCCCATCATTCTATCTCTACATCCCATCATTCTGTCCCTCACATCCCATCATTCCATCTCTCATCCCATCATTCTATCTCTCACATCCCATCATTCTATCTCTCATATCCCATCATTCTATCTCTCACATCCCATCATTCTATCTCTCACATCCCATCATTCTATCTCTCACATCCCATCATTCTGTCCCTCAGATCCCATCATTCCATCTCTCACATCCCATCATTCTATCTCTCACATCCCATCATTCTATCTCTCACATCCCATCATTCTATCTCTCACATCCCATCATTCTATCTCTAACATCCCATCATTCTATCTCTCACATCCCATCATTCTATCTCTCACATCCCATCATTCTGTCCCTCACATCCCATCATTCCATCTCTCACATCCCATCATTCTATCTCTCACATCCCATCATTCTATCTCTCACATCCCATCATTCTATCTCTAACATCCCATCATTCTATCTCTCACATCCCATCATTATATCTCTCACATCCCATCATTCTATCTCTCACATCCCATCATTCTATCTCTAACATCCCATCATTCTATCTCTCACATCCCATCATTCTATCTCTAACATCCCATCATTCTATCTCTAACATCCCATCATTCTGTCCCTCACATCCCATCATTCTATCTGTAACATCCCATCATTCTATCTCTCACATCCCATCATTCTATCTCTCACATCCCATCATTCTATCTCTCACATCCCATCATTCATCTCCCACACATCCCACATTCTGTCCCTCACATCCCATCATTCTATCTCTAACATCCCATCATTCTATCTCTCACATCCCATCATTCTATCTCTCACATCCCATCATTCCATCTCTCACATCCCATCATTCTATCTCTCACATCCCATCATTCTATCTCTCACATCCCATCATTCTATCTCTAACATCCCATCATTCTATCTCTCCCACATCCCATCATTCTATCTCTCACATCCCATCATTCTATCTCTCACATCCCATCATTCTATCTCCCACATCCCATCATTCTGTCACTCACATCCCATCATTCTATCTCTCACATCCCATCATTCTATCTCTCACATCCCATCATTCTATCTCTCACATCCCATCATTCTATCTCTAACATCCCATCATTCTATCTCTCACATCCCATCATTCTATCTCTCACATCCCATCATTCTATCTCTAACATCCCATCATTCTATAGCTCACATCCCATCATTCTATCTCTACATCCATCATTCTTCTCCACATCCCATCATTCCATCTCTCACATCCCATCATTCTATCTCTCACATCCCATCATTCTATCTCTCACATCCCATCATTCTATCTCTAACATCCCATCATTCTATCTCTAACATCCCATCATTCTATCTCTAACATCCCATCATTCTATACCTCACATCCCATCATTCTATCTCTAACATCCCATCATTTCATCTCTCACATCCCATCATTCTATCTCTCACATCCCATCATTCTATCTCTAACGTCCCATCATTCCATCTCTCACATCCCATCATTCTATCTCTCACATCCCATCATTCCATCTCTCACATCCCATCATTCTATCTCTCACATCCCATCATTCTATCTCTCACATCCCATCATTCTATCTCTAACATCCCATCATTCTATCTCTCACATCCCATCATTCTATCTCTCACATCCCATCATTCTAACTCTAACATCCCATCATTCTATCTCTCACATCCCATCATTCTATCTCTCACATCCCATCATTCTATCTCTCACATACCATCATTCTATCTCTCACATCCCATCATTCTATCTCTCACATCCCATCATTCTATCTCTCACATACCATCATTCTATCTCTCACATCCCATCATTCTATCTCTAACATCCCATCATTCTATCTCTCACATCCCATCATTCTATCTCTCACATACCATCATTCTATCTCTCACATCCCATCATTCTATCTCTAACATCCCATCATTCTATCTCTCACATACCATCGTTCTATCTCTCACATCCCATCATTCTATCTCTCACATACCATCATTCTATCTCTCACATCCCATCATTCTATCTCTCACATCCCATCATTCTATCTCTCACATACCATCATTCTATCTCTCACATACCATCATTCTATCTCTCACATCCCATTATTCTGTCCCTCACATCCCATCATTCTATCTCTCACATACCATCATTCTATCTCTCACATACCATCATTCTATCTCTAACATCCCATCATTCCATCTCTCACATCCCATCATTCTATCTCTCACATCCCATCATTCTGTCCCTCACATCCCATCATTCTATCTCTCACATACCATCATTCTATCTCTCACATCCCATCATTCTATCTCTCACATACCATCATTCTATCTCTCACATACCATCATTCTATCTCTCACATCCCATCATTCTATCTCTCACATCCCATCATTCTATCTCTCACATCCCATCATTCTATCTCTCACATACCATCATTCCATCTCTCACATACCATCATTCTATCTCTCACATACCATCATTCTATCTCTCACATCCCATCATTCTACCTCTCACATCCCATCATTCTATCTCTCACATACCATCATTCTATCTCTCACATACCATCATTCTATCTCTAACATCCCATCATTCTATCTCTCACATCCCATCATTCTATCTCTCACATCCCATCATTCTATCTCTCACATCCCATCATTCTATCTCTAACATCCCATCATTCTATCTCTCACATCCCATCATTCTATCTCTAACATCCCATCATTCTATCTCTCACATCCCATCATTCTATCTCTCACATCCCATCATTCTATCTCTAACATCCCATCATTCTATACCTCACATCCCATCATTCTATCTCTAACATCCCATCATTTCATCTCTCACATCCCATCATTCTATCTCTCACATCCCATCATTCTATCTCTAACGTCCCATCATTCCATCTCTCACATCCCATCATTCTATCTCTCACATCCCATCATTCTATCTCTCACATCCCATCATTCTATCTCTCACATCCCATCATTCTATCTCTCACATCCCATCATTCTATCTCTAACATCCCATCATTCTATCTCTCACATCCCATCATTCTATCTCTCACATCCCATCATTCTAACTCTAACATCCCATCATTCTATCTCTCACATCCCATCATTCTCTCTCACATCCCATCATTCTATCTCTCACATACCATCATTCTATCTCTCACATCCCATCATTCTATCTCTCACATCCCATCATTCTAACTCTAACATCCCATCATTCTATCTCTCACATCCCATCATTCTATCTCTCACATCCCATCATTCTATCTCTCACATACCATCATTCTATCTCTCACATCCCATCATTCTATCTCTCACATCCCATCATTCTATCTCTCACATACCATCATTCTATCTCTCACATCCCATCATTCTATCTCTAACATCCCATCATTCTATCTCTCACATCCCATCATTCTATCTCTCACATACCATCATTCTATCTCTCACATCCCATCATTCTATCTCTAACATCCCATCATTCTATCTCTCACATACCATCGTTCTATCTCTCACATCCCATCATTCTATCTCTCACATACCATCATTCTATCTCTCACATCCCATCATTCTATCTCTCACATCCCATCATTCTATCTCTCACATACCATCATTCTATCTCTCACATCCCATCATTCTATCTCTCACATCCCATTATTCTGTCCCTCACATCCCATCATTCTATCTCTCACATACCATCATTCTATCTCTCACATACCATCATTCTATCTCTAACATCCCATCATTCCATCTCTCACATCCCATCATTCTATCTCTCACATCCCATCATTCTGTCCCTCACATCCCATCATTCTATCTCTCACATACCATCATTCTATCTCTCACATCCCATCATTCTATCTCTCACATACCATCATTCTATCTCTCACATACCATCATTCTATCTCTCACATCCCATCATTCTATCTCTCACATCCCATCATTCTATCTCTCACATCCCATCATTCTATCTCTCACATACCATCATTCCATCTCTCACATACCATCATTCTATCTCTCACATACCATCATTCTATCTCTCACATCCCATCATTCTACCTCTCACATCCCATCATTCTATCTCTCACATACCATCATTCTATCTCTCACATACCATCATTCTATCTCTAACATCCCATCATTCTATCTCTCACATCCCATCATTCTATCTCTCACATCCCATCATTCTATCTCTCACATCCCATCATTCTATCTCTAACATCCCATCATTCTATCTCTCACATCCCATCATTCTATCTCTAACATCCCATCATTCTATCTCTCACATCCCATCATTCTATCTCTCACATCCCATCATTCTATCTCTAACATCCCATCATTCTATACCTCACATCCCATCATTCTATCTCTAACATCCCATCATTTCATCTCTCACATCCCATCATTCTATCTCTCACATCCCATCATTCTATCTCTAACGTCCCATCATTCCATCTCTCACATCCCATCATTCTATCTCTCACATCCCATCATTCTATCTCTCACATCCCATCATTCTATCTCTCACATCCCATCATTCTATCTCTCACATCCCATCATTCTATCTCTAACATCCCATCATTCTATCTCTCACATCCCATCATTCTATCTCTCACATCCCATCATTCTAACTCTAACATCCCATCATTCTATCTCTCACATCCCATCATTCTCTCTCACATCCCATCATTCTATCTCTCACATACCATCATTCTATCTCTCACATCCCATCATTCTATCTCTCACATCCCATCATTCTATCTCTCACATACCATCATTCTATCTCTCACATCCCATCATTCTATCTCTAACATCCCATCATTCTATCTCTCACATCCCATCATTCTATCTCTCACATACCATCATTCTATCTCTCACATCCCATCATTCTATCTCTAACATCCCATCATTCTATCTCTCACATACCATCGTTCTATCTCTCACATCCCATCATTCTATCTCTCACATACCATCATTCTATCTCTCACATCCCATCATTCTATCTCTCACATCCCATCATTCTATCTCTCACATACCATCATTCTATCTCTCACATACCATCATTCTATCTCTCACATCCCATTATTCTGTCCCTCACATCCCATCATTCTATCTCTCACATACCATCATTCTATCTCTCACATACCATCATTCTATCTCTAACATCCCATCATTCCATCTCTCACATCCCATCATTCTATCTCTCACATCCCATCATTCTGTCCCTCACATCCCATCATTCTATCTCTCACATACCATCATTCTATCTCTCACATCCCATCATTCTATCTCTCACATACCATCATTCTATCTCTCACATACCATCATTCTATCTCTCACATCCCATCATTCTATCTCTCACATCCCATCATTCTATCTCTCACATCCCATCATTCTATCTCTCACATACCATCATTCCATCTCTCACATACCATCATTCTATCTCTCACATACCATCATTCTATCTCTCACATCCCATCATTCTACCTCTCACATCCCATCATTCTATCTCTCACATACCATCATTCTATCTCTCACATACCATCATTCTATCTCTAACATCCCATCATTCCATCTCTCACATCCCATCATTCTATCTCTCACATCCCATCATTCTGTCCCTCACATCCCATCATTCTATCTCTCACATACCATCATTCTATCTCTCACATACCATCATTCTATCTCTAACATCCCATCATTCCATCTCTCACATCCCATCATTCTATCTCTCACATCCCATCATTCTGTCCCTCACATCCCATCATTCTATCTCTCACATACCATCATTCTATCTCTCACATACCATCATTCTATCTCTCACATCCCATCATTCTATCTCTCACATCCCATCATTCTATCTCTCACATCCCATCATTCTATCTCTCACATCCCATCATTCTATCTCTCACATCCCATCATTCTATCTCTCACATCCCATCATTCTATCTCTCACATCCCATCATTCTATCTCTCACATCCCATCATTCTATCTCTCACATCCCATCATTCTATCTCTCACATCCCATCATTCTATCTCTCACATCCCATCATTCTATCTCTCACATCCCATCATTCTATCTCTCACATCCCATCATTCTATCTCTAACATCCCATCATTCTATCTCTCACATCCCATCATTCTATCTCTCACATCCCATCATTCTATCTCTCACATCCCATCATTCTATCTCTCACATCCCATCATTCTATCTCTCACATCCCATCATTCTATCTCTCACATCCCATCATTCTATCTCTAACATCCCATCATTCTATCTCTCACATCCCATCATTCTATCTCTCAAACAACCTGGTATGAAAGTTTATTTTAAAAATTCAAATTGAAGCACTTTATCCCAATTCATGTTTTTTTTTTTTTTTGAATAAATTATGCAGTAGTAAAATAAATATGATGCCGTATAAAACTTGCTTCGCCATAAAACAATATATTGAATTTGAATTTTTTTTTTTATGTTGACGGCATCGAGATGAAACTTTTATTTTATATAAAAAAAAAAGTTTCTAACCTCTGAAATGTATCTGTTTTTCTGAATAAATAAACTGTGTTCAGCTTAATTCTTAAGCTGAATACAGTTTATTTATATTAAACGATTAATTGAAGTATATACTGTCTGTTATCCCCTTAAACTCTACAATACAATCAAGGGAGATATACCAGGTCTTCTGCTCCAGTACACTTTATGATACAATCAAGGGAGATATACCAGGTCTTCTGCTCCAGTACACTTTATAATACAATCAAGGGAGGTATACCAGGTCTTCTGCTCCAGTACACTTTATAATACAATCAAGGGAGGTATACCAGGTCTTCTGCTCCAGTACACTTTATGATACAATCAAGGGAGATATACCAGGTCTTCTGCTCCAGTACACTTTATAATACAATCAAGGGAGGTATACCAGGTCTTCTGCTCCAGTACACTTTATAATACAATCAAGGGAGATATACCAGGTCTTCTGCTCCAGTACACTTTATAATACAATCAAGGGAGATATACCAGGTCTTCTGCTCCAGTACACTTTATAATACAATCAAGGGAGATATACCAGGTCTTCTGCTCCAGTACACTTTATAATACAACCAAGGGAGGTATACCAGGTCTTCTGCTCCAGTACACTTTATAATACAATCAAGGGAGATATACCAGGTCTTCTGCTCCAGTACACTTTATAATACAATCAAGGGAGATATACCAGGTCTTCTGCTCCAGTACACTTTATAATACAACCAAGGGAGGTATACCAGGTCTTCTGCTCCAGTACACTTTATAATACAATCAAGGGAGATATACCAGGTCTTCTGCTCCAGTACACTTTATAATACAATCAAGGGAGGTATACCAGGTCTTCTGCTCCAGTACACTTTATAATACAATCAAGGGAGATATACCAGGTCTTCTGCTCCAGTACACTTTATAATACAATCAAGGGAGGTATACCAGGTCTTCTGCTCCAGTACACTTTATAATACAATCAAGGGAAATATACCAGGTCTTCTGCTCCAGTTCACTTTATAATACAATCAAGGGAGGTATACCAGGTCTTCTGCTCCAGTACACTTTATAATACCACCAAGGGAGGTATACCAGGTCTTCTGCTCCAGTACACTTTATAATACAATCAAGGGAGATATACCAGGTCTTCTGCTCCAGTACACTTTATAATACAATCAAGGGAGGTATACCAGGTCTTCTGCTCCAGTACACTTTATAATACAATCAAGGGAGGTATACCAGGTCTTCTGCTCCAGTACACTTTATGATACAATCAAGGGAGATATACCAGGTCTTCTGCTCCAGTACACTTTATAATACAATCAAGGGAGGTATACCAGGTCTTCTGCTCCAGTACACTTTATAATACAATCAAGGGAGATATACCAGGTCTTCTGCTCCAGTACACTTTATAATACAATCAAGGGAGATATACCAGGTCTTCTGCTCCAGTACACTTTATAATACAATCAAGGGAGATATACCAGGTCTTCTGCTCCAGTACACTTTATAATACAACCAAGGGAGGTATACCAGGTCTTCTGCTCCAGTACACTTTATAATACAATCAAGGGAGATATACCAGGTCTTCTGCTCCAGTACACTTTATAATACAATCAAGGGAGATATACCAGGTCTTCTGCTCCAGTACACTTTATAATACAACCAAGGGAGGTATACCAGGTCTTCTGCTCCAGTACACTTTATAATACAATCAAGGGAGATATACCAGGTCTTCTGCTCCAGTACACTTTATAATACAATCAAGGGAGGTATACCAGGTCTTCTGCTCCAGTACACTTTATAATACAATCAAGGGAGATATACCAGGTCTTCTGCTCCAGTACACTTTATAATACAATCAAGGGAGGTATACCAGGTCTTCTGCTCCAGTACACTTTATAATACAATCAAGGGAGATATACCAGGTCTTCTGCTCCAGTACACTTTATAATACAATCAAGGGAGGTATACCAGGTCTTCTGCTCCAGTACACTTTATAATACCACCAAGGGAGGTATACCAGGTCTTCTGCTCCAGTACACTTTATAATACAATCAAGGGAGATATACCAGGTCTTCTGCTCCAGTACACTTTATAATACAATCAAGGGAGGTATACCAGGTCTTCTGCTCCAGTACACTTTATAATACAATCAAGGGAGATATACCAGGTCTTCTGCTCCAGTACACTTTATAATACAATCAAGGGAGGTATACCAGGTCTTCTGCTCCAGTACACTTTATAATACAATCAAGGGAAGTATACCAGGTCTTCTGCTCCAGTACACTTTATAATACAATCAAGGGAGATATACCAGGTCTTCTGCTCCAGTACACGTTATAATACAATCAAGGGAGATATACCAGGTCTTCTGCTCCAGTACACTTTATAATACAATCAAGGGAGATATACCAGGTCTTCTGCTCCAGTACACTTTATAATACAATCAAGGGAGATATACCAGGTCTTCTGCTCCAGTACACTTTATAATACAATCAAGGGAGGTATACCAGGTCTTCTGCTCCAGTACACTTTATAATACAATCAAGGGAGATATACCAGGTCTTCTGCTCCAGTACACTTTATAATACAATCAAGGGAGATATACCAGGTCTTCTGCTCCAGTACACTTTATAATACAATCAAGGGAGGTATACCAGGTCTTCTGCTCCAGTACACTTTATAATACAATCAATGGAGATATACCAGGTCTTCTGCTCCAGTACACTTTATAATACAATCAAGGGAGATATACCAGGTCTTCTGCTTCAGTACACTTTATAATACAACCAAGGGAGGTATACCAGGTCTTCTGCTCCAGTACACTTTATAATACAATCAAGGGAGATATACCAGGTCTTCTGCTCCAGTACACTTTATAATACAATCAAGGGAGATATACCAGGTCTTCTGCTCCAGTACACTTTATAATACAACCAAGGGAGGTATACCAGGTCTTCTGCTCCAGTACACTTTATGATACAATCAAGGGAGGTATACCAGGTCTTCTGCTCCAGTACACTTTATAATACAATCAAGGGAGATATACCAGGTCTTCTGCTCCAGTATACTTTATAATACAATCAAGGGAGGTATACCAGGTCTTCTGCTCCAGTACACTTTATAATACAATCAAGGGAGGTATACCAGATCTTCTGTTCCAGTACACTTTATAATACAATCAATGGAGGTATACCAGGTCTTCTGCTCCAGTACACTTTATAATACAATCAAGGGAGATATACCAGGTCTTCTGCTCCAGTACACTTTATAATACAATCAAGGGAGATATACCAGGTCTTCTGCTCCAGTACACTTTATAATACAATCAAGGGAGATATACCAGGTCTTCTGCTCCAGTACACTTTATAATACAATCAAGGGAGGTATACCAGGTCTTCTGCTCCAGTACACTTTATAATACAATCAAGGGAGGTATACCAGGTCTTCTGCTCCAGTACACTTTATAATACAATCAAGGGAGATATACCAGGTCTTCTGCTCCAGTACACTTTATAATACAATCAAGGGAGATATACCAGGTCTTCTGCTCCAGTACACTTTATAATACAATCAAGGGAGATATACCAGGTCTTCTGCTCCAGTACACTTTATAATACAATCAAGGGAGGTATACCAGGTCTTCTGCTCCAGTACACTTTATAATACAATCAAGGGAGATATACCAGGTCTTCTGCTCCAGTACACTTTATAATACAATCAAGGGAGATATACCAGGTCTTCTGCTCCAGTACACTTTATAATACAATCAAGGGAGGTATACCAGGTCTTCTGCTCCAGTACACTTTATAATACAATCAATGGAGATATACCAGGTCTTCTGCTCCAGTACACTTTATAATACAATCAAGGGAGATATACCAGGTCTTCTGCTTCAGTACACTTTATAATACAACCAAGGGAGGTATACCAGGTCTTCTGCTCCAGTACACTTTATAATACAATCAAGGGAGATATACCAGGTCTTCTGCTCCAGTACACTTTATAATACAATCAAGGGAGATATACCAGGTCTTCTGCTCCAGTACACTTTATAATACAACCAAGGGAGGTATACCAGGTCTTCTGCTCCAGTACACTTTATGATACAATCAAGGGAGGTATACCAGGTCTTCTGCTCCAGTACACTTTATAATACAATCAAGGGAGATATACCAGGTCTTCTGCTCCAGTATACTTTATAATACAATCAAGGGAGGTATACCAGGTCTTCTGCTCCAGTACACTTTATAATACAATCAAGGGAGGTATACCAGATCTTCTGTTCCAGTACACTTTATAATACAATCAAGGGAGGTATACCAGGTCTTCTGCTCCAGTACACTTTATAATACAATCAAGGGAGATATACCAGGTCTTCTGCTCCAGTACACTTTATAATACAATCAAGGGAGATATACCAGGTCTTCTGCTCCAGTACACTTTATAATACAATCAAGGGAGATATACCAGGTCTTCTGCTCCAGTACACTTTATAATACAATCAAGGGAGGTATACCAGGTCTTCTGCTCCAGTACACTTTATAATACAATCAAGGGAGGTATACCAGGTCTTCTGCTCCAGTACACTTTATAATACAATCAAGGGAGATATACCAGGTCTTCTGCTCCAGTACACTTTATAATACAATCAAGGGAGATATACCAGGTCTTCTGCTCCAGTACACTTTATAATACAATCAAGGGAGGTATACCAGGTCTTCTGCTCCAGTACACTTTATAATACAATCAAGGGAGATATACCAGGTATTCTTCTCCAGTACACATCATAAAATATATGGTTATAATAAAATTTATGTATCTCAGATTACCACAAACATGATCACATATACTTAGTATGTATGATTGTTCTTCCCAATAATTGTAAGCTACAGGTGTAATAATGATTATCAGTATTCAGTGCCTATAATTTCTATATTTATTTTGCGCGCGCACACACACACACACACACACACACACACACACACACACACACGCACACACACACACGCACACGCACACACACACACGCACACACACACGCACACACACACGCACACACACACGCACACACACACGCACACACACACGCACACACACACGCACACACAAACGCACACACACACGCACACACACAAGCACACACACACGCACACATATATATATATATATATATATATATATATCTATATATATATATATATATATATATATATATATATATATATATATATATATATATATATATATATATATATATATATATGTATACGTAGTAGTATATAGGTAGTAGGTTGGTAGACAGCAACCACCCAGGGAAGTACTACCGTCCTGCCAGATAACTGTGAAACAGAAACCTGTAACTGTTTTGCATGATGGTAGGATTGCTGGTTTCTTTTTCTGTCTCATAAACACGCTAGATAACAGGGATATCTTGCTACTCCTACTTACACTTTGGTCACACTTCACAGACACGCACATGCATATATATATACATACATCTAGGTTTTTCCCCTTTTTCTAAATAGCTCTTGTTCTTCTTTGTTTCTTCTATTGTCCATGGGGAAGTGGAAAAGAATCTTCCTCCGTAAGCCATACGTGTCGTATGAGGCGACCAAAATGCCGGGAGCAATGGGCTAGTAACCCCTTCTCCTGTAGACATTTACTAAAAAAGAGAAGAAGAAAAACTTTATAAAACTGGGATGCTTGAATGTGCGTGGATGTAGTGCGGATGACAAGAAACAGATGATTGCTGATGTTATGAGTGAAAAGAAGTTGGATGTCCTGGCCCTAAGCGAAACAAAGCTGAAGGGGGTAGGGGAGTTTCAGTGGGGGGAAATAAATGGGATTAAATCTGGAGTATCTGAGAGAGTTAGAGCAAAGGAAGGGGTAGCAGTAATGTTGAAGGATCAGTTATGGAATAATAATAATAATAATAATAATAATCTTTATTTACTACAAGTACATGTACATGGTATACAGTCCTAGCTGACAACAATGACATACTACTACATAGAAAGCCACTTGTTATGCTGAGCATCTCGGGCAAATTAGGTCAGTGTCCCAGGATGCGACCCACACCAGTCGACTAACACCCAGGTACCCATTTTACTGATGGGGAACATAGACAACAGGTGAAAAGAAACACGCCCAATTTTTCTACTCTGGCTGAGAAAAGAGAATATGAATGTGTAAATTCAAGAATTATGTGGATTAAAGTAAAGGTTGGATGTGAAAAGTGGGTCATAATAAGCGTGTATGCACCTGGAGAAGAGAGGAATGTAGAGGAGAGAGAGAGATTTTGGGAGATGTTAAGTGAATGTATAGGAGCCTTTGAACCAAGTGAGAGAGTAATTGTGGTAGGGGATCTGAATGCTAAAGTAGGAGAAACTTTTAGAGAGGGTGTGGTAGGTAAGTTTGTGGTGCCAGGTGTAAATGATAATGGGAGCAATTTGTTTGAACTTTGTATAGAAAGGGGTTTAGTTATAGGTAATACATATTTTAAGAAAAAGAGGATAAATAAGTATACAAGATATGATGTAGGGCGAAATGACAGTAGTTTGTTGGATTATGTATTGGTAGATAAAAGACTGTTGAGTAGACTTCAGGATGTACGTGTTTATAGAGGGGCCACAGATATATCAGATCACTTTTTAGTTGTAGCTACACTGAGAGTAAAAGGTAGATGGGGTACAAGGAGAATAGAAGCATCAGGGAAGAGAGAGGTTAAGGTTTATAAATAAACTAAAAGAGGAGGCAGTTAGGGTAAGATATAAACAGCTATTGGAGGATAGATGGGCTAATGAGAGCATAGGCAATGGGGTCGAAGAGGTATGGGGTAGGTTTAAAAATGTAGTGTTAGAGTGTTCAGCAAAAGTTTGTGGTTACAGGAAAGTGGGTGCGGGAGGGAAGAGGAGCGATTGGTGGAATGATGATGTTAAGAGAGCAGTAAGGGAGAAAAAGTTAGCATATGAGAAGTTTTTACAAAGTAGAAGTGATGCAAGGAGGGAAGAGTATATGGAGAAAAAGAGAGAGGTTAAGAGAGTGGTGAAGCAATGTAAAAAGAGAGCAAATGAGAGAGTGGGTGAGATGTTATCAACAAATTTTGTTGAAAATAAGAAAAAGATTTGGAGTGAGATTAACAAGTTAAGGAAGCCTAGAGAACAAATGGATTTGTCAGTTAAAAATAGGAGAGGAGAGTTATTAAATGGAGAGTTAGAGGTATTGGGAAGATGGAGGGAATATTTTGAGGAATTGTTAAATGTTGATGAAGATAGGGAAGCTGTGATTTCGTGTATAGGGCAAGGAGGAATAACATCTTGTAGGAGTGAGGAAGAGCCAGTTGTGAGTGTGGGGGAAGTTCGTGAGGCAGTAGGTAAAATGAAAGGGGGTAAGGCAGCCGAGATTGATGGGATAAAGATAGAAATGTTAAAAGCAGGTGGGGATGTAGCTTTGGAGTGGTTGGTGCAATTATTTAATAAATGTATGGAAGAGGGTAAGGTACCTAGGGATTGGCAGAGAGCATGCATAGTTCCTTTGTATAAAGGCAAAGGGGACAAAAGAGAGTGCAAAAATTATAGGGGGATAAGTCTGTTGAGTATACCTGGTAGAGTGTATGGTAGAGTTATTATTGAAAGAATTAAGAGTAAGACGGAGAATAGGATAGCAGATGAACAAGGAGGCTTTAGGAAAGGTAGGGGGTGTGTGGACCAGGTGTTTACAGTGAAACATATAAGTGAACAGTATTTAGATAAGGCTAAAGAGGTCTTTGTGGCATTTATGGATTTGGAAAAGGCGTATGACAGGGTGGATAGGGGGGCAATGTGGCAGATGTTGCAGGTGTATGCTGTAGGAGGTAGGTTACTGAAAGCAGTGAAGAGTTTTTACGAGGATAGTGAGGCTCAAGTTAGAGTATGTAGGAAAGAGGAAAATTATTTCCCAGTAAAAGTAGGCCTTAGACAAGGATGTGTGATGTCACCGTGGTTGTTTAATATATTTATAGATGGGGTTGTAAGAGAAGTAAATGCGAGGGTCTTGGCAAAAGGCGTGGAGTTAAAAGATAAAGAATCACACATAAAGTGGGAGTTGTCACAGTTGCTCTTTGCTGATGACACTGTGCTCTTGGGAGATTCTGAAGAGAAGTTGCAGAGATTGGTGGATGAATTTGGTAGGGTGTGCAAAAGAAGAAAATTAAAAGTGAATACAGGAAAGAGTATGGTTATGAGGATAACAAAAAGATTAGGTGATGAAAGATTGGATATCAGATTGGAGGGAGAGAGTATGGAGGAGGTGAATGTATTCAGATATTTGGGAGAGGACGTGTCAGCGGATGGGTCTATGAAAGATGAGGTGAATCATAGAATTGATGAGGGGAAAAGGGAGAGTGGTGAACTTAGGAGTCTGTGGAGACAAAGAACTTTGTCCTTGTAGGCAAAGAGGGGAACGTATGAGAGTATAGTTTTACCAACGCTCTTATATGGGTGTGAAGCATGGGTGATGAATGTTGCAGCGAGAAGGCTGGAGGCAGTGGAGATGTCATGTCTGAGGGCAATGTGTGGTGTGAATATAATGCAGAGAATTCGTAGTTTGGAAGTTAGGAGGAGGTGCGTGATTGCCAAAACTGTTGTCCAGAGGGCTGAGGAAGGGTTGTTGAGGTGGTTCGAAAATGTAGAGAGAATGGAGCGAAACAGAGTGACTTCAAGAGTGTATGAGTCTGTAGTGGAAGGAAGGCGGGGTAGGGGTCGGCCTAGGAAAGGTTGGAGGGAGGGGGTAAAGGAGGTTTTGTGTGCGAGGGGCTTGGACTTCCAGCAGGCATGCGTGAGCGTGTTTGATAGGAGTGAATGGAGACAAATGGTTTTTAATACTTGACGTGCTGTTGGAGTGTGAGCAAAGTAACATTTATGAAGGGGTTCAGGGAAACCGGGAGGCCGGACTTGAGTCCTGGAGATGGGAAGTACAGTGCCTGCACTCTGAAGGAGGGGTGTTAATGTTGCAGTTTAAAAACTGTAGTGTAAAGCACCCTTCTGGCAAGATAGTGATGGAGTGAATGATGGTGAAAGTTTTTCTTTTTCGGGCCACCCTGCCTTGGTGGGAATCGGCCAGTGTGATAATAAAAAAAATAAAATACGTAGCCATAATAATAATTATATTAAACTATAGTCTATAGCCAATAACCCAACAGAAAGCCGCAGTAAGAATTATCACTCAATCCAATACTAGGCAACCCCTCCCCCCTTCCCCCCGACTCTTCAAAGATCTAAACTTACTTACAGAACATCCACACTTACTACTCTGCAACCTATATTTACAAAACCATAAATTCCAATATTAACCTGAACTAAAATACTTTCTTCATAGTTGTGACAGGACCCACCGGCACCACACCAGGCACAAAAATCTTTATGACATTTCCCGTGTCCGGCTAAACCTATAGAAAAATTCAATGTACATAAAAGGGCCTAAAATCTGGAACTCCCTGCCTGAAAACTCTAGAACAGACACAACCATCACTTTCAAAACTACCGTTAAAAAAATGTTATTTCCCTGACACACCCTACCGTCAGCTAGCTACATAAAAACCACACATTCTCTTACTTGTATCATACACACAAAAAAAAACTAACTAAACCTACTCTCGATATCTGTAAATTCCTCCAATTTACACTTACACTCACCCAAATGACTGTAAACTTAAAATTACGAATAAAGCAATTACCTAACAAATCTTAAACTAATCATAAGTTTGCTTGAGACGCTGCAATATAGGAGTTTTAATAGAAACTGTGTCATGCCAAGACAAAACCATTCACATGGCTAAATTTACAAACTGTAATGCAGTTACCAAGCTTTACTATCAATATGCTCCATAACCTGTATCAATATAGACTTAGAATTATTATTAATCTGCCTGAAATGCCTAGTCATGCTACGCATGATAATGACCCTCTCTGTAATTAGTATTTTATAATATGTAAACCCCACATTATACTCTTTACAGAGAAATAAACATTTGTATTTGTATAAAATTTAAATTATGATTACTTAATTATCTATAATCAGGCTGAGATTGACAATTATGTTTATACAGTACAGTTATAAATTTAACTTATGATTATTATTAATTATTATTACCATTATTATTATTTTTCACTGTAATTACGGTATACTAGGTGTGAACACTTGGAAACAAAGGTAAACAAAAACTTTGTTGTGTGTGCAGCATCTGGGACAAAAAAAAAAAAAGAAAGAAGTCAAACTAAGATGAAACTAAAGTTATTTAATTAGTGGGACAAAGCAGAGTGTGTGAACACAGTGTGTGTGTACACAGAGTGTGTGTACACAGAGTGTGTGTACACAGAGTGTGTACACAGAGTGAACAAGACACCAAAGGTGTTGACAACGTAAAGACTTATTCTGCAGCTGAAAAATTTAAACCTCTGTAAATAAAAAAAATGGAGATTAAGATCGAAGTCTGATTTAATAGGCCCAACAGTTAAAAAAAAAAAAAGGCTTGTAGTTCAGTAAGTTCGACTGATAATTGCAAAAGCAAGGTGGTTAATTCAATAAACTCGATTGATAATTCAAAGAGCAAGGTGGTTAATTTAGTAAAATTGGTGGCTAGTGGATTAAAATTAGATAATTTCCAATTTAGAAAGTCTAGAGCATGGGTTGCCAACCTAGGGTGCACGCTCCCCCACGGGGTGCACGCTCCCCCACGGGGTGCGATATGGCATTTCTGGCAGTGCGTGATGGCATTTCAGAGGGAGCGACAAAGAGTACTAATGAAAAGCACAACTCCCTTTATTTGCTTCAATTTGTGATTAAAAAAATTAGAAATTTATCCTGGTCATCTTCAAATGCGATATTACTTTTGTAATATCGCATTTGTAACATTAATCAAACATTTCCAAGGGATGCGAGACACAGAAAAGGTTGGAAACCTTTGGTCTAGAAGAAAGTACTCTTATGTTCTTCTTAGATTTTTAATTAAATAGTTACAAAGGTTATTAAAAAATAAGTGCCTATAATAAGGTATCCACATGACTAATAATAGAAAATGTTTAGACAGAACTCAAAAAAAATAATAAGGTTTAATATAAAGAAAACTCTTGGACACGAAGGTTTAGTTTTATATTTTCAGGAAAGTATTCAGGCCATAAACGGGCGTCAATAAATGTATGTAGCGAGTTCACTGTACTTGAAAAAAAGCCTCGAGGCTTCCCAAGTGTAAGAAGACGGAAGGTTTCCACAACTAGTTTCCAAAAGGATCACCTGGGAGATACAGTATACTGCTTGATGTTTACATCTGTGAGGATGATCTCTGAGGCAGGAACACACACACACACACACACACACACACACACACACACACACACACACCTCTTACCTGAGTTTGTTTTCGTTGATACAGATTGTGATGCTCTTTATCAGTGTTTTTTATACTTTTCGTCAGTCTCTGACCCCTTATCATTAGTTTCTGATACTTTTCATCAGTCTGTGACACTTTTTACCAACTTGTCACATTTTTACCAGTTTGTGAAACTTTTCATCAGTTTTCACAATAGGTGTTTATAACACTTTCCTCCAAGCATATTAATGTTCTCTAGGAAACTTTAATAAGAACAAAGTTTGTTCTACACACCAGGTTTCCCAAGGCTCGCTGTGCAGGACAAACCTTGTTATAATTTAAATTTCCTAAATTCACTATGTTTTTTATCATTCAATCTGTCGGTATTCATTAAGTACGATTGTCATGCAGTTTTATGGTGAGAAAGAACCCACATGTTAGCATTACTGTCATGCAGTTTTGTGGTGAGAAAGAACCCGCATGTTGACAATAAAATACATAATTTGGCTTTATATATGTCGATCTTTAAGTACAATATTTGCAACCATTATGCCGACAATGGTAAAAGAAAAATGCAATTATAGGGAGACTGTATTGACTAAATTTTGACTGTCAACTCGATAAAGGCCCCTGACTGAGCGAAACATCGTCAGAAAAGTTCCCTATAACTGCATTGTCTGTGTTTACCATGGTGTAGGTATCTCATACCATTACCTATGATATAGGGTATTCTACGCTTGCCTAACTTATAGGCATGACCTACTTTCACTCGTGGATTTTTCCATGGTGACGCCGCCTCCAACTGCTTCGCTTCACCTGTTTGCAGTATATAAGCCCATTCTCCACACATATACTGTAGTTTTATCAAAACTGATGGACTGATCACATCAACTCCAGGCTGAGGGAGTGATTACCTCAAACTCCTTCTGATATTCCACCATTCTTCCCTGTATTGGACCGAGGAAGCCACTGGCCATCGAAACACTGACAAATATTCGTTACTCTTAGAAAACTCTATTAACTATTGTATTATGAATAAGAGTGAATGCCTGTAAGAAGTTAATATAAAGAGGCACATTTAAGATTATGGGTGAACCGAAGTATCTTTATCGGTGGAAAAGTTGCTGACGCCTGCCGATACTTTTAAAATATTAAAACTTCATAACTGCTTAAAAATAGTAAAATTAACACACTTTCCTGCGACTGTGAGTCACTCACAGCTGAGAATCAACATTTTCAATAGTTCAAGACGATTGTTTCTGTAGACTTTTGAAGAAACTGAAATCCAATTATGAACTTACAAACAGGAAGTATTTTACAGATACTTTTGTCCCTTCCATTCACTCGTCTGTCATGAAAAAAAATTAAGAAAGTGGAAAAACCTGAATATATTAGTTTCACCACAGATATATGGACGAGTTTATAAACTTTATTCAGAAAACTGTCGGCATTAGAGTGACGCCATTTCCTGGATCCACACAACAGCAGCGCACATCACCGAGATTATTTAAGAAACAATGCATGAATTCAGCATACCAGCTTCCAACTTCATCTGATAGCGCGGGATAATGGTGTCAATGTTGTCAGAGGAATTGATGGGACAGGATACAACAGTTTGCCACGCATTCTACATACACTTCAACTGGTTATCCATGATTGTATTATACAACAGGGAGTAATAAATGCTAACTGTAGGAAAACAGTCAGCCACTTTAGTTACTCTCCTCTAGCCTAAAGGAAACTAGAAGCTTTTCAAAAACAAAATGAACTACCTACCCGATGGAACATCACTTATTTAATCTTAGATTTGCTTAGATAACACAAACCTTCCGTCATTTCATGGAACTTAATATAATATTAATGGCAAGACTTCTATGAAAATATTTCAGAAAATAATTACACATCTTAGTGAAAAAGTTGTTTGATATCAAATATAATTGCTCAAGCACAATATCTTTAAAAGCTTTCATCAAGAAAGCTTTGACTGATCCAAAATTCTCAGGCTTGGGTAGTACACTATCATTTCCCGACGTTAATGTTAGTTTCAATAGTTACATCACCGACTATAATAATACACTCAGCACACTACTACTAGATTCCTGATAAAAGGATAACTTGTTGTATGCCGATGCAGCGGATAAATCATGTAAAATAAATCTTGACAATGTTGACAATGAACTCAAAGAAAATCAGGAGAGAATTCAACAGCTCAAGAACTGAGAGAGAGAGAGAGAGAGAGAGAGAGAGAGAGAGAGAGAGAGAGAGAGAGAGAGAGAGAGAGAGAGAGAGAGAGAGAGAGAGAGAGAGAGAGAGAGAGAGCAACGAGTCTGATGAAGAGAGAGTCAAGATAAAGCAACAGGAACTGAAGTACTTGACGAGTTTAATTTTGATAAATATTATGAGGAACTTGTAATCATCGTTTATAACAACAGCACATGACACACCTCTCCCTCGGGATACTTTTCTGAATCATAAACAAAAATGCAGCATCGGATAACAAACACGCTGGTATTTGTGTTCCCACGAATATAAAAAACAAATATTTTAGAATTTTTAATTTTAACTATTAGATTAATTTATGCATATTGTTTATTTTTAATTTCAGGTAATAGAATACTTTTTTTTTAATGTATTCCTACAAAGTTAAAAAAAAAACTTTTATACTAGATAATTGAAATGTGTCACTTAATTCACTTCATATTGGAGAGAAATTCTTGCTCAGGTTCTTAATAATAACTTCAGAATTTTACCTTCCAGCTATTGCAATAAAATACTTTTTTTTTTTTTAGTATTCTGATTTTTTTTAAGGTTTTGAAATAAACAGCATTAAGAGAGTATTGAATATTTTAGTTTTATGATTAATATAACTAGAAATAATTCAGACTGATTACTGATTCAAACTGATTACTGATCTTGTCTTCATTAAGGATAGATTTAGATTTTTTGTTTAATTTGTAAGCCTCACAGGGGCGCCTGTAATTAACAATGACATTGGTACCTCAAAGGAATTAAATTATTTAACACTTAACTTCCCTGGGTTATTTAAGACCTATGCATTGAACAGTTATAATGTTAAAAATAAAAGTACTGAAAAAAATATTGATATGGGTATAAAATTGTACATCAGTATCGGTATCGCTAAAAATATGTATCTCATATACGGACATGTATTTTATGTATGGACATGTATCTTATATACGGACCTGTATCATGTACGGACATGTATCATATATACGGACATATATCTTATATACGGACATGTATCTTATATATGGATACGTATATTACATACGGATATGTAAATTGCATACTGTCATATATCTTACATCCCAAACCGTATCTTGCACACGGACACGTGTACGCGTAAGGAAGTTACGTGAGGACCGGCACGCTATGTGAGAACCCGCAAGTTATATGAGAACTCTCACGTTATGTAAGGACCCGCACGTTATGTGAGGAACCGCACGTTATATAAGAACCCCCACGTTACATGATAACCCTCACGTTATGTGAAGACCGGCAAGTTATGTGAGGACCCACACTTTAAGCAAGGACCCACACGTTATGTGAGGTCGAGCGGGTCCTCACATCAAAAAAAAAATAAAAAGGCTAGAATTAGTGTCACTACAAAAACAAAAAAAAAAGAAATAGAAAAACGTATGGCAATGGCGTTACTGCCTAAAGGAATGAGCCGCCAGAGTGATGGTAAAACAACATGACAAACCTTGCCAGTAGTAGACAGTTTAACACTGTTTAGTGGAGAGCTTAAGATTGTTCAGTAGAGAGTTGAATATTATACAGTAGAGCTGAATATTATACAGTAGAGTTGAATATTATACAGTAGAGTTGAATATTATACAGTAGAGTTGAATATTATACAGTAGAGTTGAATATTATACAGTAGAGAGTTGAATATTATACAGTAGAGTTGAATATTATACAGTAGAGTTGAATATTATACAGTAGAGTTGAGTATTATACAGCAGAGTTGAATATTATACAGTAGAGTTGAATATTATACAGTAGAGAGCTGAATATTATACAGTAGAGTTGAATATTATACAGTAGAGTTGAATATTATACAGTAGAGTTGAGTATTATACAGCAGAGTTGAATATTATACAGTAGAGTCGAATATTATATAGTTGAATATTATACAGTAGAGAGTTGAATATTATACAGTAGATTTTAATATTATACAGTAGAGAGTTGAATATTATACAGTAGAGTTGAATATTATACAGTAGATAGTTGAATATTGTATATTTGTTGGTAGAATTACCGACAATATGTAAAGTAAAAGGACACAAGTGCAACTAATGTGACATTTTATTGAGGCAACGTGTCGCTCTCCAGGAGCTTTATCAAGCCGTTACAAACAGTACACATACCCTCTGTGTCCATGTACTGTTTGTAACGGCTTGACAAAGCTCCTGGAGAGCGAAACGTTGCCACAATAAAATGTCACATTAATTGTACTTGTGTCCTTTTACTTTACAGAGTTGAATATTATACAGCAGAAAGTTTAATATTATACAGCAGAAAGTTTAATATTATACAGCAGAAAGTTTAATATTATACAACAGAAAGTTTAATATTATACAGCAGAAAGTTTAATATTATACAACAGAAAGTTTAATATTATACAGCAGAAAGTTTAATATTATACAGCAGAAAGTTTAATATTATACAGCAGAAAGTTTAATATTATACAACAGAAAGTTTAATATTATACAACAGAAAGTTTAATATTATACAACAGAAAGTTTAATATTATACAACAGAAAGTTTAATATTATACAACAGAAAGTTTAATATTATACAGCAGAAAGTTTAATATTATACAGCAGAAAGTTTAATATTATACAGCAGAAAGTTTAATATTATACAACAGAAAGTTTAATATTATACAGCAGAAAGTTTAATATTATACAACAGAAAGTTTAATATTATACAGCAGAAAGTTTAATATTATACAGCAGAAAGTTTAATATTATACAGCAGAAAGTTTAATATTATACAACAGAAAGTTTAATATTATACAACAGAAAGTTTAATATTATACAACAGAAAGTTTAATATTATACAACAGAAAGTTTAATATTATACAACAGAAAGTTTAATATCATACAACAGAAAGTTTTCCTCAACGCTTAAAACAAAATAACAATATCCTGAAAATGTGTCAGTTAATTGAGTTTAATAAAGGAGAGAGGCTGCTCAAGATCATATATATAATTTTTTATTTTTAATTTCCGCTTAATACAATAAACTGTTTTTATTATCAGTTTTCAAAATTGTTTGTAAGGCTTTACAATAAACAGTATTATGAAGGTCTTAGATGTTTTAGTTTCATGTTTAATAGAAATAGAAAGTATTCAGACTTATTATGGTAAATGGTGTCTTGATTATGTCTTTTTCAGTTTAGTAAATATGGCGAAACACTCAGAATTTTTACTTTTAATGTTTAATTTGTAAGTCTCACGGGGGTGATAAATGAGGTACTTGTGCAAGATTT
>NC_091314.1:21453596-21458596 GCF_038502225.1 Cherax quadricarinatus
AGCTCCTGGAGAGCGAAACGTTGCCACAATAAAATATCGCATTAGTTGCACTTGTGTCCTTTTACTTTACATATTGTCGGTAATTCTACCAACATTATTACGATACATTTCTTCAATAAAGATTCCCACATGTTGCATAAGTGTCTCAATTCTTCAACATGGCTGAAAAGTGCGAGGACGTGGTGCCTAGCATGGGCTAGTACACCCAACCCACAGCTCCGTTATTCTCCTCACTGAATATCAATAATTTTATTAGTGCGGTTTTTCGCTCAATGTTAATTTGCTAATTGTTAATTCCAATTCAATTGTTAATTCCAGTGAGTGAAACGTGCTCATTATAAACGTCGTAGTGAACATTAAAATAGTATAAAATACCGACAGGTTGTTAGGTAAGACACATATGCAACAGTTAGGTATATTTATTTCGAAACGTTTCGCCTACACAGTAGGCTTCTTCAGACGAGTACAGAAAAGTTGATAGACGCAGAAGATACTTGAAGACGATGTAATCAGTCCATCACCCTTGAAGTTTTGAGGTGGTCAGTCCCTCAGTCTGGAGAAGAGTATTGTTCCATAGTCTGAAACAATGGGTGATGGACTGATTACATCGTCTTCAAGTATCTTCTGCTTCTATCAACTTTTCTGTACTCGACTGAAAAAGCCTACTGTGTAGGCGAAACGTTTCGAAATAAAGATACCTAACTGTTGCATATGTGTCTTACCTAACAAACGTCGTAGTGGTGCACCTGTGTCTTATTCACACAATGGAGATAAACAGTATAAAATACCAGCACGATGGAAAAAACATAAGGAGGAACACTACATTACTTGGGAATTCTTCACTTGCCTAATTCTTGGGCACGACCTACTTCCACATTGAACAAATGTGACACCACCTATGACTGCTGCACCTCTCCTACCAATGGTTTATAGGCTCCTCCGCACGTATGCCGTATTCTATTCAAGATTGATGGACTGACCACATCGACTCAAGGTTGAGGGACTGATTACCTCATTCTCCTCCTGTTCTTCAAGATTCTCTTTTGTATGGACTGATGAAGCCACTGTGTGGCGAAACGTTTCCTCAATAAAGATACCCAAGAGTTGCACATGTGTCTAATTTATCAACATGTCGGTTCTCTGAACCATTCATCTACAAATACATTAGGCCTGTTGGCCCATACCAGGCAGGTCCTTCACAAATCCAACTCACTAACAGAAAAACGCTACCCAAGCAATAAGCTTCAATAATTCTATTTACTCAGATCCAACCCCTCTCACTCATGAATTCATCCAACCTAAATTTGAAACTACCCAAGGTTTCAGCTTCAATAACCCTACTAGGCAGACTGTTCCATTCATCAACTACCCTAAAATTGCGATCATTTATTGACAAAGTTTCGCCCACACAGTGGAATTTATCAAGTCACAAACAAATCTACCTGGGCAAAGAGTACATGAGGAAATGGTATGGTGATACCGACAAGATGTGGAAAAAGACACTTATGTACAGTTCAGGACATTTATTAGAGGAAACGTTTCGCCACGAGTGGCTTCTTCAGTCCTAATGGACTGAAGAAGCCACTCGTGGCGAAACGTTTCCTTTAATAAATGTCCTGAACTGTACATAAGTGTCTTTTTCCACAAAAGTACATGAGTATATATAGGAGAAAACGTCACAGGAACAGTGACTTTTTTTCCCATAGCCAAAATTGTGACTTATTTTCTGTCACTTTTTTTCCTGTGACTTTTTTCCCGGACACCCGAGTCAGGTGGAGAATGTTGGGTAGGTTGGATCTGAGGCAGACCTGCACGGGTCAGGTCTGTCTCAAATCCAACATTCTCCACCTGGCTCTCCACACTATATATAGACATATTCTTTACCCAGGTAGATCCGTTTGTGACTTGATAACGCCCACTGTGTGGGCGAAACGTTGTCAATAAAGGATCACACTGTACTACATTTGTGTTTGTTTTTCCATCTATTCACAAAGTGTTATGTTAGCTGCTACCATCTCTTACGCAGATTTTTTCTCTTGACAGATGCCCCGTACTGCGCCGGTCCCTCGGAACAGAGCTTGGTAGTGGCGAGCAACACCTCCGTCACACTTACCTGTCGCGTGGAGGCTGTACCTCGCGACCTCAAGTTCACCTGGAAGATGGGGTCACCCGTGGCAGTTCTCAAGGGGAAGGGGGAACCCCCGCCTCCAAGACACAGTGGGGACCTGCCCTCCACCAGCCTGTCCTCACCACCTGTGGGCGGCGGTCCATCCTCCATGCACGCTCACACGCCACGCCCACAGATGCCCCTGGGCACCTACCCTCCACGATTGGAACAGGTGCAAGTCTCCAAGAATGTTGTAAGAGTGGCCGCGTCTGTGCAGGTGGCAGCAGCGTCACCTTCTGCGGTGGCGGCGTCACCCTCAGAGGCAGCGTCACTTTCAGAGGCAGCGCCACCTACGGAGGCCGCCTGGAGGAAGCTGGGGAAGGATTCCTGGGAGGTGAGAGGATCCATGGAGGATGGAGAAGAGAGGGAGGTGGAAGGACGTGTGGACGGCGGTCACCCTGACCGCTCCTCCCTCACCCTCACGCCCGCAGCCTCCATCCTCGTGGGATGCTACGCCCGTAACAGTGTCGGACACATCAGGATCCCCTGCACCTATTCTATCACCGTGGTGGGTCAGTACACTGTGTGTGTGTGTTGTGAGTGTGACTAGCTATTTGTAGCTATTCTACTAGTCAAGCTATGCTACACCTCTGACCGATTCAGAGAATTCGTCTACCCTCTCAGCCCGACCTAAGGCTAGGCTTTTCTCTTGACTGCCTCTTCAACTGTCTTATCACTGTTATATAACAGTGGTCAACCACCACTGGCTTACAACTCCTATATAACAGTGGTCAACCACCACTGGCTTACAACTCCTATATAACAGTGGTCAACCACCACTGGCTTACAACTCCTATATAACAGTGGTCAACCACCACTGGCTTACAACTCCTCTATAACAGTGGTCAACCACCACTGGCTTACAACTCCTATATAACAGTGGTCAACCACCACTGGCTTACAACTCCTATATAACAGTGGTCAACCACCACTGGCTTACAACTCCTCTATAACAGTGGTCAACCACCACTGGCTTACAACTCCTATATAAAAATGGTCAATTATCACTGACTTACCACTCGTATATAGCAGTGGTCAATTATCACTAACTTACCACTGGTGTATAACAGTGATCAAGCACCACTGTTTGACCACTGCTGTATATCATTTGATAATAACAGTGGTTACATCCATCCCAGGCTGGCTGATCTGGAACTTGGCGGAGGTAGTGATCGAGTTTCTTGAAACCTTCCGGCATTTTCTGATATCAGGCTGAGGGACTGACCGCTTTAAATACTGTTTCTCCAAGGCTGATAGACTGATAACATCTTTATTTCGCTACTACACTTGCTGCCTCTGCACTTGACTGAAGAAATCTACTGTGTAGGCGAAACGTATCAACAAAAACAGTAATAATAATAATAATAATAAGAAGAAGAAGAAGAAGAAGAAGAAGAATAAGAATAAGAAGAAGAATAAATTAATTGGTGCTAACTGATTTCACCGTCGGAAAAAAAAATCTAAAAATTTATTCAGCTATATTCGGTTGAAAGCCCGTTTGCCAAAATTTATTTGTCTAATTAAAAAGCACAGTGCGAAATTGCAGAAGAGAATTCTCTCTGATTAAATAAAACACAAAGCTTGGGTATATATATATATATATTTTTTTTTTCATATATTGGCAGAAAACTAAACATATACTGCACTGGGAAAATAATTTCATATATATGAAAACAATGTGTGAGTGACGAAAGTACTGTGTACGTGTTACGGTAGGCTAGAAATACCTGTGTATCTTCAGGTGTACCTGTGTATTTTTAGGTGGGTGTACCTGTGTATTTTTAGGTGGGTGTACCTGTGTATCTTGAGGTGGGTGTACCTGTGTATCTTGAGGTGGGTGTACCTGTGTATCTTGAGGTGTACCTGTGTATCTTTAGGTGGGTGTACCTGTGTATCTTTAGGTGGGTGTACCTGTGTATCTTTAGGTGGATGTACCTGTGTATCTTGAGGTGGGTGTACCTGTGTATCTTTAGGTGGGTGTACCTGTGTATCTTTAGGTGGGTGTACCTGTGTATCTTGAGGTGGGTGTACCTGTGTATCTTGAGGTGGGTGTACCTGTGTATCTTGAGGTGGGTGTACCTGTGTATCTTGAGGTGGGTGTACCTGTGTATCTTTAGGTGGGTGTATCTGTGTATCTTGAGGTGGGTGTACCTGTGTATCTTGAGGTGTACCTGTGTATCTTTAGGTGGGTGTACCTGTGTATCTTGAGGTGGGTGTACCTGTGTATCTTGAGGCGGGTATACCTGTGTATCTTGAGGTGTACCTGTGTATCTTGAGGTGGGTGTACCTGTGTATCTTGAGGCGGGTATACCTGTGTAGCTTGAGGTGTACCTGTGTATCTTGAGGTGGGTGTACCTGTGTATCTTTAGGTGGGTGTACCTGTGTATCTTGAGGTGGGTGTACCTGTGTATCTTGAGGTGGATGTACCTGTGTATCTTGAGGTGTACCTGTGTATCTTGAGGTGGATGTACCTGTGTATCTTGAGGTGTACCTGTGTATCTTTAGGTGGGTGTACCTGTGTATCTTCATCAGAGTATATCTACGGCGTTATATAACAGTGGTCAACCACCACTGTCTTACCACTGCTATAACAGTGATCAACCACCACTGTCTTACCACTGCTATAACAGTGATCAACCACCACTGTCTTACCACTGCTATAACAGTGATCAACCACCACTGTCTTACCACTGCTATAACAGTGATCAACCACCACTGTCTTACCACTGCTATAACAGTGGTCAACCACCACTGTCTTACCACTGCTGTAACAGTGATCAACCACCACTGTCTTACCACTGCTATAACAGTGGTCAACCACCACTGTCTTACC
>NC_091314.1:21468596-21481096 GCF_038502225.1 Cherax quadricarinatus
GTTATAAAGTACCATCTCAAATTTTATCCTCTTAGAAATTTAAAAATTTCTGATGACACCATCCACACCATGCCTTCTCACATTCAGATGAATAATTCTGGTTAGATGCCTTTAAATACCTGGCACTAGTATATGATACTAAGGTGTTCTGGGTAGGTGATAAAGGATAGGTTGAAATGGGAATGCAGGTCATGATAGGCAGGAATGCAGGTCATGATAGGCAGGAATGCAGGTCATGATAGGCAGGAATGCAGGTCATGATAGGCAGGAATGCAGGTCATGATAGGCAGGAATGCAGGTCATGATAGGCAGGAATGCAGGTCATGATAGGCAGGAATGCAGGTCATGATAGGCAGGAATGCAGGTCATGATAGACAGGAATGCAGGTCATGATAGGCAGGAATGCAGGTCATGATAGGCAGGAATGCAGGTCATGATAGGCAGGAATGCAGGTCATGATAGGCAGGAATGCAGGTCATGATAGGCAGGAATGCAGGTCATGATAGGCAGGAATGCAGGTCATGATAGGCAGGAATGCAGGTCATGATAGGCAGGAATGCAGGTCATGATAGGCAGGAATGCAGGTCATGATAGGCAGGAATGCAGGTCATGATAGACAGGAATGCAGGTCATGATAGGCAGGAATGCAGGTCATGATAGGCAGGAATGCAGGTCATGATAGGCAGGAATGCAGGTCATGATAGGCAGGAATGCAGGTCATGATAGGCAGGAATGCAGGTCATGATAGGCAGGAATGCAGGTCATGATAGGCAGGAATGCAGGTCATGATAGGCAGGAATGCAGGTCATGATAGGCAGGAATGCAGGTCATGATAGGCAGGAATGCAGGTCATGATAGGCAGGAATGCAGGTCATGATAGTCAGGAATGCAGGTCATGATAGGCAGGAATGCAGGTCATGATAGGCAGGAATGCAGGTCATGATAGGCAGGTTTGCACAGGCAGGGTCGGTTATCATAAGTTTGTCTGAACAGGGAACTTATGGAAATATAAACACTCAAACACTATAATGTGATCCTTTACTGACAACGTTTCGCCCACATTATACTGCTTAAGTGTTTATATTTCCATTGTGTCGGTATTTTATGCCATTTATTTCTAGGGAGATTATGACAGGTGACACGTGATAGATTTCCCACATCTGGTTTTCTTTTTCGTTTTCTGTCAATATAGAAAGTATAAGAACACATATAAACAACCTTTCATTAAACAAAAAGGCACAATACCGTGTGACTTTCTAAATGGTTCAAGTCGGACCGAAACATCGTTGTAAGCTCCTCTTTCCTATGTGCAAATTATTTGTGTATTGTGTAAGCAGCTGCAGTGCTTTGAGCTTTCAACGTTTTCCAATTAAGAAATTTCTGAAATACTGAGGCTTGGGTACCATAATACATTATGTGGTTTCAAAGGCAAAAAATAAAAATAAAAAATAAACGAATAAATCTTTAAAGCAGTGGACTGGTAAGCCAGTTGAAGGCCTCGGTCATATGACTGAATGCTTCAGTGTTTCCTGACCCGCGTCAGGAAACACTCGTTCTGTTTCCTGATGAACCTTACCTAACCTAAAGACAAAAAATGCCAACAGAAATACTAAAAGAAAATTAGACATAGCCAAATATAGACAGGTTTTGCTAAATAACATATATAGTATATGTATGATATAGTACGTATCCATGTTATAGAGCCATTAATTAAAGTCACAGAAATAAAAAAAAAATCATCAAATGATACGGTAGAAGTGTTAAAAATCAAAGCAAAGAACAAAAGCCTGGTAATTATCCTCGTACACAAAGCGCCGTCAGCAACAGCAGAGGAATTCCCGGAGCAGATTAGTTATGTCGAAAAAAAAGAGAAAATGCAGCACTTAATATTATTCCCTTGGAAATTTTAACCTACCAGTACTTTTGTGGACAATGGCAGACGACAGCACTGTAGTGGAAATGACAGAACCGAGTGTTGTTCTGCCGACGATAGTGAAGAACAGTCACGGTGCAGAACAATAACAAGTAATGTTTAGTAAGTATAAGTTCAACACTATGTTTACTGGCTGCGGCAAAAACGAGGAATTATCCCATATTCTCCGAAAAAAAACTCTAAGCATGAAAACTTCAAACTAATGTTTGAAAAAATTTTAAATGTCAAGGTACTGAGAAACTGTCTGAAATATTTTCTCTGTGTAAAGGATACAAAGAAGTTCAAATATACCAGAAAGACGCAGAAGAGTACATAAAAATATAAAGTGAATTACTGACGAGATATTAACTGACAGAAGAGGGAAAAATCTTAGGAGATGAAGAGTGAAGCAACTGAGCAAAAAGTAAAACTTTTACCTGTAAGAAAACACAAAAAGGAACAAAAATAAATTCAAGAAATTAAGAAAAACTTGACTGTTTTCTCGTACGTAAAATGCAAAGGAAGAGGCAGGGCAACACTGGTTCTTTACTCAACAGCAGCTACACACACCCACCACGTCAAAGATTCGAGGGAAACTTAAAAAAAAAAAATATGTATCTAAGTTTCGCATGTCAGTTGAGAATAAGAAAAGTAAACAACACTGACTGATTTTTAATATATCGGACCCCACTTTCAAAGTATATCACTGATATTACCACGACTCCCAGACATCGTCAGATACAATGGCAGCGTCTATCTCCCTGTACTCAGGACGGGACTTGATTCATGGAATGCCATAGTTATAAAATTAATGCAAAATAACCATGAGTATACTCAGCACAGAAAGTGTGTCCATGGAGTAATAGCCTATAAAAAAGCGTCGATGGAGAAATAGCCTTAAAAAAAAAAGTGTCCACGAAATGATAGCCTATAAAATGAAGTCAGAAGCTGTAAAAGATAAGGTATGGAAATGTAAATCAAAATTTCTAGAAGACAGATCACAAAAAACACCAGTACTAAAGACAAATACAGTCTAAGAAAAGAAAAAAAATAGTTTGCTGATTATGCAGTTACGCAAAAATAATCTTTAACTCTGCTGCACTTCTCTCCTCTCCCATCAGTATCTCTCAGGATGCCTCGCCTTAACTTACCCTCACGCTCACTCCATCCTGGCTTGGATAACAAACCTAACCATAATTTTTAAAGGGGTGAACCGCTAAGCCAGCGGAAGGCCTTGATCAGATGATCCAAAGCTCTAGCTGCGGGTCTGCCTACCTGGAGTCTACCTGGAGAGTATTCCGGGGATCAACGCCACCGCGGCCCGGTCCACGACCAGGCTTCCGGTGAATAAGGGCCTGATCAACCAGACTGTTACTGTTGGCCGCATGTAGTCCAACGTACGAACTACAGCCCGGCTGATCCGGCATCGACTTTGAGTATCTGTCCAACTCCCTCTTGAAGGCAGCCAGAGGCCTATTGCCAATTCCCCTTATGCATGGTGGGAGGCTGTTGAATAGTCTTGGGCCCCGGACACTTATGGTATTTTCTCTTAGTGTACCAATGGCACACCTATTTTTCATTGGGTGTATTTTGCACCGTCTGCCCAGTCTTTTACTTTCGTGCGCAGATTCGGGACTATTCCTTCTAAGATTTTCCAAGTGTAGATTATGATATCACTCTTTCGCCTGCGTTCCACCGAGTACAAGTCAAGTGCTTCCAAGCGTTCCCGGTAGTTGAGGTGTTTGACAGAACTTATATGTGCAGTAAAGGTTCTCTGTACACTCGAGTTTCTCCCTCGAGAGCCAGAGACGGGTCATCGCAAGATTGAGACCCGTGCCAGGACTACGGTCTTGGCGAACATTATACACACATACTCTGTACACTCTCTAGATCTGCAATTTCATCTGCATTGAACGGAGATGTTAATGTACAGCAATATTCAAGCCTAGAGAGAACAAGTGATTTGAAAAGGATCAGCACTGCTTGGCATCTCTTGTTATAAACGATGACTAAGACCCACGCCAGGAAATACTTTTCCTGTTTCCTGACAAGCCTTACCTAACCTAACCGGCTTTGACTATTCCACTGTTTCCACACACCTTCCCCTCCACACACCTTTTGAGGCACCTACTGCATGGGCGCGGTATGACCCATGTGGGTTTGCCGCTGTCTTGTGAGCATAATACAACAAGAATATAGAAGCACTGATGTATGCCTACTGGCCCATGCTAGACAGGTACTCAAACCTTTTCATTCTTTATTTGTCTAACACATTGCTGAAGCCACCTGAGGTATTATTAACTTCAATAACGCTACACAGTAAATTATTCCATTCATCAAATGTATTACCAAGGCAGTATTTTCCTGTGTCATGTCCAAACCAGAATTTATCCAAGTTTTATGCATTACTTAGTGTTTTCCTTTTGTATCCCCTACATTAATATCTGCCCTCAATTTGTATACATCAAGACTACCTTCACTATAATCCTTGTCCTTCACTTCGCCACTCCCCACTTTACATCTCTGCCCTGATGCAGGTGTGGTCTGGTGACACTCTTGTGGCCAATGTTAGTGAAGGTCGACCTCACTTCTCAGTTCGAGGATTACCTCCCTCAACGCAACTACGACTGGTCCTGTACACTGCCACGCCCCATGCCCGCTCCACGCCCCTCTACATGTACACACGCACTCTACCACCCACAGTGCCACACTTCACCGGTGAGTACCACAGAACCCTGTCACTCACAGTACCACACTTCACCCGTGAGTTACTACAACACCCTGCCACCCCTCATGTCACACCTGACATGTAAACACTACAACCTGCCATCCAGTGTTATACGCCAGTGTTGAGCACCACAACCTGCCGTTCAATGCTTCACTACACTGTTCAGCACCACAACCTGCCATCCAATGCTACACTACAGTGTTCAGCACCACAACCTGCCATCCAATGCTACATTACAGTGTTCAGCACCACAACCTGCCGTTCAATGCTACACTACAGTGTTCAGCACCACAACCTGCCATCCAATGCTACACTACAGTGTTCAGCACCACAACCTGCCATCCAATGCTACACTACAGTGTTCAGCACCACAACCTGCCGTTCAATGCTACACTACAGTGTTCAGCACCACAACCTGCCGTTCAATGCTACACTACAGTGTTCAGCACCACAACCTGCCATCCAATGCTACACTCCAGTGTTCAGCATCACAACCTGCCATCCAATGCTACACTCCAGTGTTCAGCACCACAACATCCACACACCCTGACACCCACCTCATATATCTAAGACTACAGTTCCTAAAGACGTTCACTATATTAAACTCACTTTCTATGGACAGTTTAAAACTCTTAAGTATAAGTTATCCACAAATTATCTTTAAAATTGTCTATGTTAATTCTTTAACTATTGATGAGCATTTTAGATATAAGGATCTATTTAGCTTACCTCTATGTATAAACATCATTCTTCAAGTTGCTTCTTCTAACTGTACTGAAAGATGTATTGGCAGTCCTTCTCGGAATTTCCAAAGTATAATAAATGAACATGGAGAAAAATCATACAACATCCGTACTAAACTAGCACAATCTACTTGTTCAACCTAAGAATGAATTCTGAAAGTGTGTGTGTGTGTGTGTGTGTGTGTGTGTGTGTGTGTGTGTGTGTGTGTGTGTGTGTAAATATGTATATTATTTTACTGAATAGACTGTACTGATAGATGATTAATGGAGAAATAGTAATAGATAGATCGTACTGCATAGATGGTATTGGAAAGATTTTAGTAAATAGATGTACCGAGTAAACGGCACTAAATCGGTGACATTAGATAAATGGTACAAATTAGCTGCTAATAGGTAATATTAATATAAACAATTCTCCCCAACTTAGTTCCACCACCCACACGCCCACCGCCCACGGAAACCTACCCCGACGCCAACGACCTGCTGGACGCACTCGGGTGGGAAGTGGTGGGCGGAGTGGGCGGCGTAGGCGTAGTGTTGATGCTGTTAGTGGCCGTGGGCGTGAGAGCCTGGGCAAGGCGGAGAGCTGCTGCGGAAACCAGTGAGAGCATCAGCAACAGCAACAGCCTGGAGGAACAGCAGCTGCATCACCCCCACCACCACCCCCATCACGCCTCCCTCATCACCACTGCCTCAGGTGAGTGAAGGAGGGGGTGGAGAGGAGAACACAAGACTAAAGAGATGGAGGAGAGGGATCGAAGGAGAAGGATGGAAGGGGTGGGAGGGAAAGGAAAGGAGAGGGAAAGAAGGGGTAACAGAAATCTGAGAAACAACGCTAAATAGTAATTATTATTATTATTATTATAATTATTATTATTATTATTATTATTATTATTATTATTATTATTATTATTATTATTATTATTATTATTATTATTATTAAGGTCTATACAGCACTGGGAATGAGGAAGCAATCAGGCTTGACTCGAGCAAGAAAAGGGTATATCCATTTCCTTGGATCAAGAGTTCAGAAACATCAAGACACTCTTCTTGAAGGAAGACACAAAAGAAAACCCTTGATGTTAATACTGCTGGAACAACACTAGAAGAAACCACACTAGACGAAACATAAACACACACACAGCTATATTAATACACACACTCGTGTAAACATATACAGCTTATACACATCCACACTAGACTACAGGTTCCAGGGTATGTATACAATATATTGTATACATACAATATATTGTATACATACAATATATTGTATACATACAATATATTATTTTGTTTCTCCTCAGTAATTTTCCCTCGTTCTTCTCCCTTCTTTTCTTTCCTCTCTTCCTCAACTTTTAATAAAGTAACAACTCTGTGTTCACACACACACACACACACACACACACGCATACCCATGACAAATTAACTACTGAATACAACACCACGAGAATAACTCTGCTCCAGTAATTATAATAAGACATTGACACACTCCTCTTGGCCCCTAAAGGGAGCAACTCCTTCACAAACACTGGAGCCCAAGCCTGAGTGTGACAGTGAGGTCCTGGGTCGACACGAGGATAGCCTCGAGAGGAACCCACCTCAGTGCCAGGAGATGCCATCTCTCTGTCTTTCTCTGTTTCTCTCTGTGTCTACCTTTGTGGCTATTTCCCTGTTCGCTTATCTTTATTTCTCCGTCTTTCACGTGTTTGCGTTGAGGGTGGATGGTTTTAAGTTGTGTGGTGATTATGTGGTTGTAGGGGCTTGTGCTTCAAGTTCCGTGGTTGGTTTATGCTACAAGTGCTTGTGTTGAAGTGGTTGGGATATAATGATAGTGTTTGTATATGAAATGATGTACTTTATGGACACAGAATTTTTATTTTAAGTGGTACGTTTTACTTATGTTTGCGTTTGGAAGTGGCGCGTTTGGTTTGGTTTAGTGTTTGTGACAGAGATGTAATGATAATCACCTCACAAAATCAACCTAATTATGGAAATTAGTACATAAAAAAAATCATCCCGCCAAAAAAATGAATGAGCGTACAACATACACATCCATCTCACGAAGAAATCAACTGAGCAAAGCTCTTTTGTGATAAAATATCTCAAAAAAAAACCTTCTCACTAGTTGCGACAACTGTTGAGTACCGGACTCACTGGCAGCGTCATCTGCCTCGACCCAATGTATATCAGAGGGCAAGCTAGTGGTAAAAATCAAGTCTTAAAAAAAAGTCTACAAAACGACGTGTCTTGAGGGGTCATTCAGATCCAAGAAAAGAGACACAAACACACACAGCTCCAGTTCCTCAAATAAACAGCCCTACACAAACTGTAAGGAAAGGAAGGAGACACAGGCGCTTCTTAAGTTTGTTCTGAAGAAAAGAAGACACGTTGCACATGTGTCCCAACTGAAGCTTGTTATGCAACGTGTATCTTTTATTCACTGCTCCGGACAGTCCGCCATCTGGATACACATCATGGTCTATAAATAATGAAGCATGTATCCAGTTATTTATAGTTATGAACTTCAACAAACTGGAAAACTGCTGATTTTTTCATTCAACACTAAGTGAACACACGAGATATGTTAAGTATATATTGCTATTAATGCAGCGAGAAGAGTCATGTAGGTGCATCCTTAGAGCAGAAGAGACTACTGGGGACGCTGCAACAAATGCCTTACGTTCTCACCTTTAGTTCTTCTCCTAACATTAAGTGGGGCTGACGCACTGTGATCCCCGCGTCGAGGCCAAAATCAAGCTGATGTAAACAAACGAACTCACACGGTAGAAAATAAAACAGAAGAGAAGATCGGTATATACTTCGGTCTCAAATGTAAGCCGAAATGCACGGTATTGCATATAAGTCTTTTGTATACAGATGGTTCTGGTAATCAACGTCCCTTCGATCCGACCAGCAGTCACACCTCCCTGCTGACAAAGTGATCAATGAGACTGATGGTGCGTTCTGAACACTGTTCGACATAAATATCACAGTTCAAGTCGTCAGGAACTTGTCCCATACCCTCTTGAAAACGTGTGTAGTCTACTTATTTTCTGCTTAATTTTCTCCCTGTGAATTCATACGTAGCATAAAGGAAATGGTCAAGAATCTACAGTGTCCGCCAAAGTCAAAGATCCTCAGGAAACTGAACGATGAAACATTCAAGCATCAAAGGTCCCCTGAATACATCGTCACACAGCATAAGCCTTTGATCTTCTTGCCAAGAATAGACATGAGAGGTCAGCATCATTTTTGGTTAAGGAGCCTGCAGAGAGGACAATGGTTCCGACCTGTCTTGAAATGCACAAGGTTGCGACAGATAAAATAGTAAAAGATTGAACAGAAGACAATATTATCCTTGTTGAAGCGTACATTTTATAAATGCCTGGAAGAGGAGTAGTTAATTGGTTAAGTTTAATTAAAGCTAATCGACTACACGAGATTCAAGAAGCTTACATTACAGCTGAATACTAACATTAAAAATTTTAATCCCCTAAAACAGGGTAAACTCAGTATATACAAACGTCTCGTTGTATATGCCTTGAGGTATATAAATCTTACCCGGTGTAAATACCTGAGATACACACCTCTCGTATATAATCTGAGAGATTCACACCTTTTAATCTATATATGTAGAGATACACACACACACCTCTTTGTGTATATACACAGATATACGCTTCTCGATTTATATACTTTCAGATTTATACATCTCGGTGTATATATCCTAAAATATACACCAATCTCAATCTATATATCCTGAGAGATACACCCCTCTCGATCTATATACTTTAGAAGATACACACCTTTCAGTGTATATGCAGATGCGTACCTCTAGAAGTATACACACTGATAGACACAAACCTCTAGGTGTATATGCCCTGATAAATACACGCTTATCGGTGTATACACTAAAATACGCACACCTATCGGAGTATACAGTAAAACAAACACGTCTCTCGGTGTATACATTGGAAGACACCCACCTCGCCATGTATACACAAGAGATATACACATCTCGCATGAAGGATGAGCAACGGGTGAAAACTCACGTATGATATGGCAGAGCTGCAGTGGCACCAACACTCAGGCCGTTTCAGTAGCAACCTGAATTATGATGACACTAGCTAGTTAGTACTACTATTGTTGGATGTGCAGTGTGCTCTAACAAATTTGCTTTAATTGACAAGTTAATTTGCATTTAAATTTACACGCTTTCGCATTTGTTGAAAAAAAAATTAGCAACTGATTTTATCCCCTTTTTCTTTTAATTTAAAATGAAAACCTCCTAATGACCTTAAAATATCAGATTTACCTATCTTGTAAAGTAACTATATGGTATATAACAGAAGCTACCTTAAATACAGGTCATCTTCCATTCGTGAAATTTATTAGTTTAAGATTGTTCCTAATCTGTGATTGTCTTCTGAAATGTTTCTTGTGTGATGTTTTATTTGTATGGAATTAACACCATGTCTTGTTTCCTTGCAGAGGAGAGCATGTGGGGACCTGAGTGGAGAAGCTCGGCTATGTGAGCGTGTACTCTCTCTCACTATTTCAATTGTTCCTCACTGTCTTACACCCTCCACCTCTCTCTCACTCTCCTCCATCCTTTCCTCTTACTCTCGTCTCTCTCTCTGACCCCTCACTATCACCTTCCTTCGCTCTCCTTCACCCTGCACTTGTACTCCCCTCTCTAACAAACCACTTTTCGCTCTCCTTCATTTTCTTTCACCCTCCTTCACCTCCTTACTCTCCCTCATCCTCCTGATTCACCTCCTTACTCTCCCTCATCCTCCTGATTCACCTCCTTACTCTCCCTCATCCTCCTGATTCACCTCCTTACTCTCCCTCGTCCTCCTGATTCACCTCCTTACTCTCCCTCATCCTCCTGATTCACCTCCTTACTCTCCCTCATCCTCCTTATTCACCTCCTCACTCTCCCTCATCGTCCTTCACCTCTCCACTCTTCCTCACCCTCCTTCCCCTCACCTCACCCACTTCCCCCTCACCTTACCCACTCCCCCCCCTCTTCACCTCACCAACCACTATTTCCAAACTACCAACATCTTTCTCTTATCTTCCAGCATCACTCCTCCCTCATCTTATTTTCTCCCTCACCCTTCCCCCGCCCCGCCCCACACCAGTAGCCCCCCTCCCACCCCCTGCCCCCCACCATGGGTGGATGGGTGGAACATAGATCATCAGTGGATTAGTGATGTTTGTATATTTGTAATAAATGGTTGGATTTTTTTTGTGCCATGTTTGTTTCATTCTTCCTTACAAATAATCATTATTGTATCAGCAAACACTAATTAAAATTAATATTAAGGTAAAAATGTACTGATATTAGCTATTTTTTTTAACTTCAAAATGAAAAGAAAATTCGACAAAAGAAGAGACTCCGGCCTTTCATACTGAATGACTATTGTGAAGGTCGAGGAAAAGACGGAGGTCACCCAAGCACGGAGTCGCACTCAATGTACGCTCTGCCAACATGAAGCAGTATATATATATATATATACATATATATATATATATATATATATATATATATATATATATATATATATATATATATATATATATATATATATAATATATATATATATAATGGGGTCCACCTCTGGTGTAAATTGTGGGACACATAGCCTCGGAGACGTGGATAAAAAGGCTTTAAGGAAGAATATTTGGATTTCTTCCTGAAGCCGTTTGAATATTCCACTTCCTCTACCACCCCATCTTTTAATATATTTTTTTTTTACCAATAGGAATATTTTATTACATAATATGGTACAGAAGATTTAAGAGATACATTGTTGATATAAAGGTGGCATGTAAGGTACATGTTGTTACGTGTGTATCACCGATTATAAGGCGAAAATCTCATCCAGCTCTTCAGAGCTGGGGTGTGTGCCCAAAATACAGCAGGCATTACCCCTTAGAACAGCCGCACTGAGCCGCTGGAACAGAAAACTAGCCGCCCTGGGATCCCTAGTTACCCTGATGAGTCTTTTTCCCAGCTCCTTAAGGAATTTAGATGCACTCTTTCCCCATGAGCCAAGGGTCTCTGAGCCTATGGGAACAAACATATAATGATGGGCAAGTTCTCCATATTTTCTAGACTTTTGGGACTCCCTGAAGCTGGCAGCTGCCCCTCCTTCATCCCTGGTGTATTGGAGATAGGTATCAGCCAAGGTAGATGCACATGTATAGTCCCACACCACCTGCTTCCCATCTGTCCACGCTTGAAGGATGATACCATCTGGACGCTTCTGGCTGCCATCAGATCTGCATAGTTGGGGTGGCTCCCTTACTGCTGGGCATCCAGCTGTTGTGAGGCTCCTCTTGATAATGTTATTAACCTCCTCATGTCTTGCAATCTTTCCCTCGGATTTACGGCACACAAGACCATGGTACCCGAATCGGTCTGCTGCTTCACTGCCACAAATACACCTGTGTTCGGCGAGAATAGGGGCGGCAAGTCGAAGGACAACACCGATGCGGATGGTCTGTGGGTCGAGGCGTGTGCTAAGGCTGGATTTGGGAACAGCCAACAGAAAGTCCCCAGCATGAGGGGCTCTCACTGCCAGGAGGCGGGTTCTATCCTTCCCTGACACACTCTGAAGCATTGTTGAGGCTATATTTTCCACTATTGGACCTTCCCAGTGCGATTGTTTGTAGTTGTTGGGGGGAGCAGGTCTGGTTTCAGAGCCCGTTAGATTATCCCAGATCATTGCTCCGTCAATGAATTTTTGGTCCTGGACTCCAGTCTTGTCCCTAAGATGTTCAGGGAGAATCACTGCTACAAGCTCTCTGGATGCAATACACGAGGACAGAAAAGCAGGTAACGCAATCTGTGATGACTTGCGGACACCAATGCCTCCTAGTCTGACTGGAAGTGTAGCTTGGTTCCATTGCCCGTCTTCTAGAGTAAGGTTAAGTACTTTCGTAAAAATCTGCCTCAGAATACTGTCATATTCGTGCAGTATAGGGTTATCATATGAAGGTGCACATCTTAGGAAATATGTCAACCTGGGCAGACTCAAGCACTTTGTGAGAAGGTACAAGGCATCGTGGGTGTCCAGATTGCCTATTCGTTGTTCCATTCTCCTTA
>NC_091314.1:21493596-21503596 GCF_038502225.1 Cherax quadricarinatus
AAAAGAGAAATGCGACAATATATAGGGAAAATTGAGTACTAGGTGGTTGTAGTGAGTACCTAGATTCAGTACGTATGTGAGAGTTGCACATCACTCCGACCACGAACACTTTGACCATGACCACTTTGATAGTGAGCACTCTGACCATGACCACTTTGATAGTGAGCACTCTGACCATGACCACTTTGATAGTGAGCACTCTGACCATGACCACTTTGACAGTGAGCGCTTTGACTGTGAGAAGTTTGGCTGTGAGCACTTTGACTTTGAGTACCTAGTGTGGCCGTGATACCAGGATCATTAAAACTTCAATTCAAATGAAAAATGACATCAAGAACATTTTAATCCACAAAAAAGTGCATTAGAATCAAGTGCATTACGGTCACCTGAAGTCTTCACATCAGGAAAAAACAAATAATCCTATTCAAATTATGCCCATATTTATTTTACACTAAAACTAACGTAGAAATATAACCTGATATTGCAATAAATATATGTACTATAAAAGAGATATATTCACCCGACATATCTCTGAATTTGGATAAGGTTAGTAAAGTGTATCCCTGGAAGGTGCTCCCAGAGGGTGGGGTGCTGGCACTATGTGATTCCAGATAAGAATCCCAGGCTTTCTTTCCGCCTCTCTCTCTCTCTCTCTCTCTCTCTCTCTCTCTCTCTCTCTCTGGCAGGATATTAAGAGTATAACATTGTCATACACAAAGGCTGCGTCCCCTCTCATACTCCTCTCCTCTGATCTGTGTTGACATACAACCTGCTGCCCAGTGCTCCACTTTGATGTTTATTTTGACTCTTGTATTATTATGTATTCACAGGAAGTGCTAAACTCACCGGGGTTATACAAAACCTGAGGAATGAGGGATGGGAAGCGATCAGACTTGATGTGAGGACGCGTAGGATATTATTATATTCATGGGATGGTGGTGGGGGGGGGGGGAAGTGCTAATCCGTAGGAGTTACAGAACCTAGAGAATGAGAGTGATCAAATTTTAACCGAGAAAAGAAAGATCCCGTTCCTTGGACGTAAAGGCTTCCATTAGCAAATTAGTTAATGTATGTGGGTGTTGCTGTAGCGACACCGACATACATAAACCCGGAGGTGTCTCTAATGGCTGTGTTTACACCATAGTATAGTACTCTGAACAAAACCTAGTAAGCAGTCCACACCAGTGATACATTCACCTTGTTGTGAGTAATATGTATGCTGTGTATGTATATGTATATATGTGTGTGTGTGTGTGTGTGTGTGTGTGTGTGTGTGTGTGTGTGTGTGTGTGTGTGTGTGTGTGTGTGTGTGTGTGTGTGTGTGTGTGTGTGTGTGTGTGTGTGTCATGCTGAACAGGTAAAACTTGCGATTTTGGCTTAAATAGCAACGCTCTTCTTGCCGGATAAGGCAACTGAAAGTTTGTGTATGCAATAATTTCGCAAAAAATAATTATGAATCTAACGAAAACAATATACTTTATTGTGTTTGTTTATTATTAAATTATTGAAAACTTATCTAAAATATATTTAGGTGGATTAGATAAATAGATGGCGCCATCTCTAGTGCAAATTGTGGGAACCCATAGCCTCGGAGTAGATGAAAAGGCATCGACGAAAAATATTTAGGTTTCTCCCTGAAGTTGTTGGAATATGTCACTCCATTTCTTATATTTTCATTTTCACAAATAAGTATATTTTATTACGTAATATGATACATACACAAGGCTTAAAGATACACTGATGTTATACATGTGGTCTGAGGAATACATAACAAGTTCATATTAATACATGTTCATCAAAAATGGCATTACAAAAATGTTTTCCAGCTTCTCAGAGCTGAGAAGCGTAGCCAGGATACAAGAGGCATTACCTCTTTGAACTGCAGCAGAAAACAAGCTGTCCTAGCATCCTTCGTTACTATGATTAGTCTTTTGCTTAGCTCTTTTAAGGAACTTGTATGCGCTCTTTTCCCATGGAACAAGGGTTTCTGAAACTATGGAGATAAACATATAATTATGGGCAAATTCACCATTTTACTGTTCTTTTGGGACCTACTGAAGCTGGTAGCTGCACCCTCCTTCCTCCCTGCTGTACTGGAGAAAGTTATCAACCAACGTGGAAGCAAATGTCTAGTCTCACGCCACCTGCTTGTCTTCTATCCAATCTTACACAGTAATTCCAGCTGGACGCCTTTGTTTGCCATTGGATCTGTATAGATGGGGCGATTCTCTTATTGTTGGGCATCTGGCTGTTGAAAGGCGCCTCCTGATGATGCTAACCATACAATCTTTCCCTATCATGTATGGCTAACAAGACCATGGTCCCAGAATCGGTCTCCCGACTCACTGCCACAGATGCACCTGTGTTCGGCGAGGATAGGGGCGGCAAGGCGAAGGACAACACCAATGCGGATGGTCTGCGAGTCGAGGCGTGTGCCAAGGAAGGAGTTGGGGACAGCAAGCAGGAAATTCCCTCCCTCCAGGGGGATATTTCCCATCAGGAGGCTACCTCTGTCCTTCCACGACACTCTAAAACAGCGTTTCTCAACCGGGGTTCCCCGGAACCCTGGGGTTCCGCGAGAGGTCGCTATGGATTCCAAGAGAAATAGTCATAAATAGGCTAATCATATGTAAATGCATATTTGAGTAATTTCTGTGTTAAATTTTATATTCATCATTTGGGTATTATAATAAAATTTTCAACCTGTAATATCATTTAAAAGTATAATAATCATAGGATTCGTGTATCATCAAGTGACTCACTCGAGTACAAGACGAACGCACGGTCTCCATCAGTACGATAAACGATTAACTACTGTAGTAATCTATTTTCATTCCGTTTATGTGTGTTATATGATACTGGTAATTTATTTTTATTTTTGCTTACCGATATACCTGGAGAGGGTTTCGAGGGTCAACGCCCCTGCGGCCCGGTCTGGCCTCGTGGTGGATCAGGGGTCTGATCAACCAGGCTGTTACTGCTGGCCGCACGTAAACCGACGCACGAACCACAGCCCAGCTGAAGACAGCCAGGAGTCTAGTGGTAGTCGCCCCTTATGTATGCTGGAGGCAGCTGAACAGTCTTGGGCCCCTGACACTTATTGTGTTGTCTCTTAGTGTACCCGTGGCGCCCCTACTTGTCATTGGGGAAATGCTGCACCTCCTGTCGAGTCTTTTGCTGTCGTAGGGAGTGATTTTCATGTGCAAGTTTGGTACTAATCCCTCTAGAATTTTTCAAGTGTACATTATCATATATCTTTCTCGCCTGCGTTCCAGAGAATACAAATCAAGAGACTTCAACCATTCCCAATAATTTAGGTGCTTTATCGTACTTATGTGTGCCGTGAAAGTTCTCTGTACATTCTCCAGGTCAGCAATTTCGCCTGCAGTGTACAGTAGTATTCCAGCCTAGAGAGAACAAGCGATTTGAAGAGAATCATGTGCTTGGCGTCCCTAGTTCTGAAGGTTCTCATTATCCATCTTGTCATTTTTCTAGCAGATGAGGTAGATACATTGTTGTGGTCTTTGAAGGTGAGATCTTCTGACATTATCTCTCCCAGGCCCTTCAGATTAGTTTTTCGCTCTACTGTGTGGCTAAAATTTGTTTTTTACCTTGATACAGTTCAGTGAAATTTCTCTTCACTGAAGTTCATATTGTTTTCTGCGGCCCACTGAAAGATTTGGTTGATGTCCGCTTGGAGTGTTGCAGTGTTTTCAATGGAGGTCACTGTCATGGCAATTCTGGTGTCATCCGCAAAGGAAGACACGGAACTATGGCTTACATCTCTGTTTATGTCAGACATAAGGATGAGGAGCAGGATGGAAGTGAGTACTGTGCCTTGTGGAGGTTACCTGGAGGTTACCTGGAGGTTATTCCGGGGATCAACGCCCCCGCGGCCCGGTCCACGACCAGGCCTCCCGATGGATCAGGGCCTGATCAACTAGGCTGTTACTGCTGGCCGCACGCAGTCCGACGTACGAGCCACAGCCCGGCTGATCCGGCACCGACTTTAGGTATCTGTCCAGCTCTCTCTTGAAGGCAGCCAGGGGTTTATTGGCAATTCCCCTAATGCTTGATGGGAGGCTGTTGAACAGTTTTGGGCCCCGGACACTTATGGTGTTTTCTCTTAGTGTACCAATGGCGCCCCTACTTTTTATTGGCGGCATTTTGCATCGCCTGCCCAGTCTTTTACTTTCGTAGGGAGTGATTTCTGTGTGCAGATTTGTGGCCGCCTCAGACTTTACTCTGTTAACTATTACTCTCTGTGTTCTGTTGGCTAGGAAGTTATAGATCCATCTACCAAAGTTTTCTGTGATTCCTTTATCACGCATTTTGCTTGCTATTACACCATGGTCGCACTTGTCTAAGGCTTTCCCAAAATCTGTGTATATTACATCTGCATTTTCTTTATCCTCTATAGCATCCAAGACCTTGTCATAGTGGTCCAGTAGCTGGGACAGGCAGGAGTGACCTGCTCTAAGCCAGTGTTGTCCTGGGTTATTTTTGTGGTTATTTTTGCCCGTGAATGAAAACCTCCATATGAGAGTCTCTTCAACAAGTAGTTTGATTTTCTTTTCTTTTTGCATTGTCAATAAACTTGAGAAAAACGTAAGTTATTTTTTTCTTAAATTAGTTATCAGAAAAAATATATTTTCCCCATGAACTATAAGTTTGTAAAATTTGAAAGATATTAATAATGATACATAATAATTTTTATGTAGTGGTTCCCTGAGACATGAAAATCATTTCAAGGGTTTCACAAGGGTAAAAAGGTTGAGAAACGCTGCTCTAAAGCACTGTTGGGGCTGTATCCTTCACTACTGGGTCATCCAAGTGTGACTGTTTGTAGTCACTGGGGTAGCAGGTCAACATGACTCATGAAATCGTAATGACACGATTGGAAACAAACCATACTACGGGTGGGGCTAGAACCCGCGATTAGAGTCATATAACTCCAGACCGAGGTGCTAGCCAATGGTCCAGTGGAGAGCGCGTCGGTCTGGAGTTTTATGACTCTCTGATCGCGGGTTCTATCCCCGCCCGTGGTATGGTTTGAAGCAGGTCTTGTTGCGGAGGCTTTTAGATTATCCCAGAGCCTGGCTCCATTAACGAACTTTTAATTACGAAACCCAACACTATCCTAAAGGTGTTCAGGAAGAATCGCTGCTACAAGTTCACTGCATGCGACACGTGAAGATAGGAAAACAGGGAGTGCAATTTGTGATGCCTTGTGGACAGCAGTATCTCCTAGTCTGACTGGAAGTGCCACTTGGTCCCACTGTCAACATTCTAGATAAGGTTGAGTACTGTTGTTAAAATCAGCCTCAGGAGACTTGTCGTATTCAAGTAATATAGGGGTGACATATGAGCGTGCACATCTTAGGAAATATGTTAGCCTGGGTAAACTCAAGCTCTCTGTTAGAAGGTACGAGACATCGTGATCGTCTTGATGGCATGTTCATTGTTCCATCCTCTTCAAATCTTGCATTTTTCTCGGGAATTACGTTAACAGTATTCCAAGAGGTGCTCCAAGCAAGATACTATTTGTGGGGGCGGGGGGGGGGGGGCAATGACTGGTGCATCTGGTAGTGTGGATCTCACTGCATCGATCACTTGCTGACTGGTTGAGATGATTTCACATGTGGACGGATTAAGGATGAGTCCCATATCCTGTCCCCGAGTCACCACCTGAGCAAAGTCTGCTAGAAAGAACACCTTTATTCCTGCAAGTGTGCCATCATCCAGGAACCAGATGTTTAGTTCACTGGTCAGTTTGACTCACTTCCCTAACCACTATACAGAAGAGAAATGATGCGAGAGGATCCCCTTGCTGGACACCCTCCCATGAAATAATTTTATGCTCTCCAAACAGGAGCATCGATTCCTTGCTGTATCCAGCTCAAACAAAAGGGAATTACCTGGAGGGGGTTTCGGGGGTCAACGCCCCCGCGGCCCGGTCTGAGACCAGGCCTCGTGGTGGATCGACCATGGTCTATTTATTCACGTGAGAGATATTAACCATATAATTAATTTTCAAAAAGTTGAGAAATTTGTATCAAGCAAGTCCATGGTCGACACGAATATAATTGAATCATGCCTCATAAAAAATAATTTTGAAAATAATATGAATATTTCCTTTGGTTTATAAAATTAGATTCATTTATAATTAATAAAATTTGGAAAGAATTTAATAATACATTGGACAAATAATAAATCTTAATTCTTAGGTAGAGTACTAGGGTTGGGCAAATATTTTGTTAGTGGCGTAGTTGGGCCAGCAGGCCTGCTGCAGCGTTCCACCTTTTTTATGAATCGGGTATCGTCGCGCGTCAGGTGTTGCTTTGTTGTGAGATGTGATGGTGAGGTGTAGTCTCAACCTTTTATACCTTCCTTTGAAGTACTGTTTTTATAGTTGCTTGATAATGTGAGAAGTCACGAAATCCCCTGGAATTTCACTGTTCTTTCACAGTGGTTGTTTTGCATACACACACACACACACACACACACACACACACACACACACACACACACACACACACACACACACACACACACACACACACACACACACATATATATATATATATATATATATATATATATATATATATATATATATATATATTATTATTTTTTTTTTTATTATTATCACACTGGCCGATTCCCACCAAGGCAGAGTGCCCCGAAAAAGAAAAACTTTCACCATCATTCACTCCATCACTGTCTTGCCAGAAGGGTGCTTTACACTACAGTTTTTAAACTGCAACATTAACACCCCTCCTTCAGAGTGCAGGCACTGTACTTCCCATCTCCAGGACTCAAGTCCGGCCTGCCGGTTTCCCTGAACCCCTTCATAAATGTTACTTTGCTCACACTCCAACAGCACGTCAAGTATTAAAAACCATTTGTCTCCATTCACTCCTATCAAACACGCTCATGCATACCTGCTGGAAGTCCAAGCCCCTCGCACACAAAACCTCCTTTACCCCCTCTCTCCAACCTTTCCTAGGCCGACCCCTACCCCGCCTTCCTTCCACTACAGACTGATACACTCTTGAAGTCATTCTGTTTCGCTCCATTCTCCCTACATGTCCGAACCACCTCAACAACCCTTCCTCAGCCCTCTGGACAACAGTTTTGGTAATCCCGCACCTCCTCCTAACTTCCAAACTACGAATTCTCTGCATTATATTCACACCACACATTGCCCTCAGACATGACATCTCCACTGCCTCCAGCCTTCTCCTCGCTGCAACATTCATCACCCATGCTTCACACCCATATAAGAGCGTTGGTAAAACTATACTCTCATACATTCCCCTCTTTGCCTCCAAGGACAAAGTTCTTTGTCTCCACAGACTCCTAAGTGCACCACTCACTCTTTTTCCCTCATCAATTCTATGATTCACCTCATCTTTCATAGACTCATCCGCTGACACGTCCACTCCCAAATATCTGAATACATTCACCTCCTCCATACTCTCTCCCTCCAATCTGATATTCAATCTTTCATCACCTAATCTTTTTGTTATCCTCATAACCTTACTCTTTCCTGTATTCACCTTTAATTTTCTTCTTTTGCACACCCTACCAAATTCATCCACCAATCTCTGCAACTTCTCTTCAGAATCTCCCAAGAGCACAGTGTCATCAGCAAAGAGCAGCTGTGACAACTCCCACTTTGTGTGTGATTCTTTATCTTTTAACTGCACGCCTCTTGTCAAGACCCTCGCATTTACTTCTCTTACAACCCCATCTATAAATATATTAAACAACCACGGTGACATCACACATCCTTGTCTAAGGCCTACTTTTACTGGGAAATAATTTCCCTCTTTCCTACATACTCTAACTTGAGCCTCACTATCTTCATAAAAACTCTTCACTGCTTTCAGTAACCTACCTCTTACACCATACACTTGCAACATCTGCCACATTGCCCCCCTATCCACCCTGTCATACGCCTTTTCCAAATCCATAAATGCCACAAAGACCTCTTTAGCCTTATCTAAATACTGTTCACTTATATGTTTCACTGTAAACACCTGGTCCATATATATATATATATATATATATATATATATATATATATATATATATATATATATATATATATATATATATATATATATATATATATATATATATATATATATATATATATATATATATATATATATATATATTTCTTACTATGTTTTTCTTACTATGTTTTTGAGAGGCTACAGAGTGTGCAGTCCGGAGTTCCTAGATGAAGAAATTAGGAAAATATTTGACATTGGTATGAAACTGCGATATCCTAAGATGTTTGTGGAATCTACCTTACTGGCAGCCAAGAAAACTTATTATAGAACCTAGTATAACACCTCAGACGAAGAATGTACTGGTCCTCCCATATAACCAGAATTTATCTATCCTACCGAATGCTCTTAGAAGATTTAATATACAAGTAGTTTTTAAAAATTCGCGGACTGTTAGAAGCATCTTGATAAAGAATGTAACTCAACAACGTGTTGGTGGTGTCTACAGAGTTGGTTGCAACTGTTGCAATCTCTCCTATTTGGGACAAACTGGAAAGTCATTGGAGGTGAGAATGTCCCAGCACCGTTATTCGATACATATAGCACAGGAGTTGAACGCGATTTTCAACCATATTAGAGCCTGTAATAACCCTGCAAATTGGCTGGAAGCAAGAATCATCTTCCCTTGTTCCTCCTGGCTTGAAAGGAATATTGTAGAATCGGCAATTATTAAGCATGATAGGCAGTCATTATACAATATCAGTGTTGGGCTGTTCAAATTAGATGTATTTTTAGTTGAGGCAATAGTACATAGTTTAAAATTGTACTCTTATACGTATGCATCAGAATGCCTTAAATGTGTCACACCGAGGAATTAGGGCGTTTTTTTCCTGCAGTTTCTGAAGGTTGAACCAGAGTTTGCCTCAGGATTATGTGGGATGAATATCGGTGGCCATGTTGTCATTGCAGATGCCTCCCCTCCCTTTAAACGAGTTTATGTTAATGAGCCCTGTTTCCTTTACATAACTTTTCGACGTCTCCCCTCTATACGCTAGGGTTTTCTCTCGTCATTTAAAGGACACGTTGTCCTGTGGAGGGTATATAATTGCCAGTGACTCCTATGTCGCAGACAATATTTATATAAGTATTTAAATTTATTGTTGTCATAGCAGAATATGACTGAATTTATTATTATCGGTATGTTAGTTTCGTTTAGGTTACAATATCAATACTTGTGGGACTTTTGTAATCTTTAATATTAATCCTCCTGGCAGTTGTGCCTGTGGGCACTTCCGGTTCCTTCTCCTCTCTCTCCCTCTCTCACTCCAGTGAACGCGGTCCACTGGGAACGTATTCGCGTGGAAACCCTCCTCTTTTCTGCAATTTTGCAAGCTCCTGATGTGTTGATTGCAACACGAAAACCCTACAGCTATCATTCTACTCCCACCCCCCGTGGTTGTTTTGCATCTTGTATCGCTTGCTTAATACACACACACACACACACACACACACATATATATATATATATATATATATATATATATATATATATATATATATATATATATATATACAAGGAATTCGTGAGAGCAGGCGAAATATACACAAACACTAATCTCTGGCTGAAGGAGACTCGAACCTACGAACCTTAGGACAAGGTACGCAGTGCTTTACCAATCTACCCACACTGGACAATACCTTGGCGTGTAGCATGCGCTACACGTTTGATCCAAGGCAGCCAGCTTTCAGGGAGAAGGCTTACAGCTTTGTGTTTGTGTATATTTCGCATGCTCTCGCGAATTCCTTGCATTGTTCAAATCTCTAGTAAGGCTGATGCATGCAGGGGATGAGATGAAAAGCTGTAAGCCTTCTCCCTGAAAGCTGGCTGCCTTGGATCAAACGTGTAGCGCATGCTACACGCCAAGGTATTGTCCAGTGTGGGTAGATTGGTAAAGCACTGCGTACCTTGTCCTAAGGTT
>NC_091314.1:21516096-21601096 GCF_038502225.1 Cherax quadricarinatus
ACTAACTAAGCTGACCAAACTGGCTCAGCTGACCAACTAACTCAGCAGGCCCAACTAACTCAGCTGACACAACTAACTCAGCTGACACAACTAACTCAGCTGATCCAACTAACTCAGTTGACCCAACTAACTCAGCTGACCCAACTAACTCAGCTGACCCAACTAACTCAGCTGACCCAGCTAACTCAGCTGACCCAACTAATTCAGCTGACCCAACTAACTCAGCTGACCCAACTAACTCAGCTGACCCAACTAACTCAGCTGACCCAACTAACTCAGCTGACACAACTAACTCAGTTGACCCAACTAACTCAGCTGACGCAACTAACTCAGCTGACCCAACTAACTCAGCTGACCCAGCTAACTCAGCTGACCCAACTAATTCAGCTGACCCAACTAACTCAGCTGACCCAACTAACTCAGCTGACCCAACTAACTCAGCTGACCCAACTAACTCAGCTGACACAACTAACTCAGCTGACCCAACTAACTCTGCTGACACAACTAACTCAGCTGACCCAACTATCTCAACTGACCCAACTAACTCAGTTGACGCAACTAACTCAGCTGACCCAACTAACTCAGGTGACCCAACTAATTCAGCTGACCCAACTAACTCAGCTGACCCAACTAAACTCAGCTGACCCAACTAACTCAGCTGACCCAACTAACTCAGTTGACACAACTAACACAGCTGACCCAACTAACTCAGCCGACCCAACTAACTCAGCTGACACAACTAACTCAACTGACCCAAATAACTCAGCTGACCCAACTAACTCAGCTGACCCAACTAACTCAGCTGACCCAACTAACTCAGCTGACCAAACTAGCTCAGCTGACCAACTAACTCAGCTGGCCCAACTAACTCAGCTGACACAACTAACTCAGCTGACACAACTAACTCAGCTGATCCAACTAACTCAGTTGACCCAACTAACTCAGCTGACCCAACTAACTCAGCTGACCCAACTAATTCAGCTGATCCAGCTAACTCAGCTGACCCTACTAATTCAGCTGACCCAACTAACTCAGCTGACCCAACTAATTCAGCTGACCCAACTAACTCTGCTGACCCAACTAACTCAGCTGACCCAACTAACTCAGCTGACACAACTAACTCAGCTGACCCAACTAACTCAGCTGACACAACTAACTCAGCTGACCCAACTAACTAAGCTGACCAAACTGGCTCAGCTGACCAACTAACTCAGCAGGCCCAACTAACTCAGCTGACACAACTAACTCAGCTGACACAACTAACTCAGCTGATCCAACTAACTCAGTTGACCCAACTAACTCAGCTGACCCAACTAACTCAGCTGACCCAACTAACTCAGCTGACCCAGCTAACTCAGCTGACCCAACTAATTCAGCTGACCCAACTAACTCAGCTGACCCAACTAACTCAGCTGACCCAACTAACTCAGCTGACCCAACTAACTCAGCTGACACAACTAACTCAGCTGACCCAACTAACTCTGCTGACACAACTAACTCAGCTGACCCAACTATCTCAACTGACCCAACTAACTCAGTTGACGCAACTAACTCAGCTGACCCAACTAACTCAGGTGACCCAACTAATTCAGCTGACCCAACTAACTCAGCTGACCCAACTAAACTCAGCTGACCCAACTAACTCAGCTGACCCAACTAACTCAGTTGACCCAACTAACTCAGCTGACCCAACTAACTCAGCTGACCCAACTAAACTCAGCTGACCCAACTAACTCAGCTGACCACACTAAACTCAGCTGACCCAACTAACTCAGCTGACCCAACTAAACTCAGCTGACCCAACTAACTCAGCTGACCCAACTAACTCAGCTGACCCAACTAACTCGGCTGACCCAACTAACTCAGCAGACCCAACTAATTCAGCTGACACAACTAACTCAGCTGACCCAACTAACTCAGCTAACACTAACTCAGCTGACCCAACTAAACTCAGCTGACCCAACTAACTCAGCTGACCCAACTAACTCAGCTGACCCAACTAACTCAGCTGACACAACTAACTCAGCTGACCCAACTAACTCAGCTGACCCAATTAACTCAGCTGACCCAACTAACTCAGCTGACCCAACTAATTCAGCTGACCCAACTAACTCAGCTGACCCAACTTATCTCAGCTGACCCAACTAACTCAGCTGACCCAACTAAAAACAGCTCACCCAACTAACTCAGCTGGCCCAACTAAACTCAGCTGACCCAACTAACTCAGCTGATCCAACTAACTCAGCTGACCCAACTAACTCAGCTGACCCAACTAACTCAGCTGACCCAACTAACTCAGCTGACCCAACTAACTCAGCTGACACAACTAGCTCAGCTGACCCAACTAACTCAGCTGACACAACTAACTCATCTGACCCAGCTAAACTCAGCTGACCCAACTAACTCAGCTGACCCAACTAACTCAGTTGACCCAACTAACTCAGCTGACCCAACTAAACTCAGCTGACCCAACTAACTCAGCTGACCCAACTAACTCAGCTGACCCACCTAACTCAGCTGACCCAACTAACACAGTTGACACAACTAACGCAGCTGACCCAACTAACTCAGTTGACACAACTAACTCAGCTGACCCAACTATCTCAGCGGACCCAACTAACTCAATTGACACAACTAACTCAGCTGACCCAACTAACTCAGCCGACCCAACTAACTCAGCTGACACAACTAACTCAGCTGACACATTTAACTCAGCTGACCCAACTAACTCAGCTGACACAACTAACTCAGTTGACCCAACTAACTCAGCTGACCCAACTAACTCAGCTGACCCAACTAACTCAGCTGACACAACTAACTCAGCTGACCCAACTAACTCAGTTGACCCAACTAACTCAGCTGACCCAACTAACTCAGCTGACCCAACTAACTCAGCTGACCCAACTAACTCAGCTGACCCACCTAACTCAGCTGACCGAACTAACACAGTTGACACAACTAACACAGCTGACCCAACTAACTCAGTTGACACAACTAACTCAGCTGACCCAACTAACTCAGCTGACCCAACTAACTCAGCTGACCCAAATAACTCAGTTGACACAACTAACACAGCTGACCCAACTAACTCAGCCGACCCAACTAACTCAGCTGACACAACTAATTCAACTGACCCAACTAACTCAACTGACGCAACTAACTCAGCTGACCCAACTAACTCAGCTGACCCAACTAACTCAGCTGACCCAACTAACTCAGCTGACCCAACTAACTCAGCTGACCCAACTAACTCAGTTGACACAACTAACACAGCTGACCCAACTAACTCAGTTGACACAACTTACTCAGCTGACCCAACTAACTCAGCTGACCCAACTAACTCAGCTGACCCAACTAACTCAGTTGACACAACTAACTCAGTTGACACAACTAACTCAGTTGACACAACTAACTCAGCTGACCCAACTAACTCAGCTGACCCAACTAACTCAGCTGACCCAACTAACTCAGTTGACACAACTAACTCAGTTGACACAACTAACTCAGCTAACCCAACTAACTCAGCAGACCCAACTAACTCAGCTGACCCAACTAACTCAGCTGACCCAACTAACTCAGCTGACCCAACTAACTCAGCTGACCCAACTAACTCAGTTGACCCAACTAACTCAGCTGACCCAACTAACTCAGTTGACCCAACTAACTCAGCTGACCCAACTAACTCAGTTGACCCAACTAACTCAGCTGACACAACTAACTCAACTGACCCAACTAACTCAGCTGACCCAACTAACTCAGTTTACCCAACTTACTTAGTTGACCCAACTAACTCAGTTGACCCAACTACCTCAGCTGACTCAACTAACTCAGTTGACACAACTAACACAGTAGACCCAACTAACTCAGCCGACCCAACTAACTCAGCTGACCCAACTAACTCAACTGACCCAACTAACTCAGCTGACCCAACTAACTCAGTTGACCCATCTAACTCAGTTGACCCAACTAACTCAGCTGACCCAACTAACTCAGCTCACCCAGCTAACTCAGCTGACCCAACTAGCTCAGCTGACCCAACTAACTCAGCTGACCCAGTTAACTCAGCTGACACAACTAACTCAGCTGACACAACTAACTCAACTGACCCAACTAACTCAGCTGACCCAACTAACTCAGTTGACCCAACTAACTCGGCTGACCCAACTAACTCGGCTGACCCAACTAACTCAGCTGACCCAACTAACTCAGCTGACCCAACTAACTCGGCTGACCCAACTAACTCAGCTGACCCAACTAACTCAGCTGACCCAACTAACTCAGCTGACCCAACTAATTCAGCTGATCCAACTAACTCAGCTGACACAACTAACTCAGCTGACCCAGCTAACTCAGTTGACACAACTAACTCAGCTGATTCAACTAACTCAGCTGACACAACTATCTCAGCTGACACAACTAACTCAGCTGACATAACTAACTCAGCTGACACAACTAACTCAGCTGTCACAACTATCTCAGCTGACTCTACTAACTCAGCTGACCCAACTAACTCAGCTGACTCAACTAATTCAGCTGACCCGTGACGACGAGAAAAGATGTTGCCTCCTTAAGAAATATTTTGAGGAACTAAGGGATACCCAGTCCTGTGGGATACCAGTCCTGAGGGATACCCAGTACTGCGGGATACCCAGTCCTGCGGGATATGCAGTCCTGCGGGATACCCAGTCCTGTGAGACACCAGTCCTGCCGGATACCCAGTCCTGCGGGATACTCAATCCAGTGAGATACCAGTCCTGCTGGATACGCAGTCCTGCGGGATACCCAATCCTGTGAGACACTAGTCCTGCGGGATACCCAATCCTGTGAGACACCAGTCCTGCGGGATACCCAATCCAGTGATATACCAGTCCTGAGGGATACCCAGTCCTGCGGGATACCCAGTCCTGTGAGACACCCAGCCCTGTATGATACCCAATCCAGTGAGATACCAGTCCTGCGGGATACCCAGTCCTGCGGGATACCCAGTCCTGTGAGACACCCAGCTCTGTGGGATACCCAATCCAGTGAGAAACCAGTCCTACGGGATACCCAGTCCTGTGAAATACCCACCCCTGTGGGATACCCAATCCAGTGAGATACCAGTCCTGCGGAATACCCAGTCCTGTGAGATACCAGTCCTGCGGGATACCCAGTTCTGTGAGATACCCAGTCTGCGAGATACCCAGTTCTGCAGGATACCCAGTTCTGCGGGATACTTAGTCTTGCGGAATACTCAGTCCTGACGGATACCCAGTCCTGCGGGATACTCAGTTCTGCGGGATACCCAGTCCTGTGAGATACCCAGCCCTGTGGGATACCCAATCTAGCGAGATACCAGCCCTGTGGGATACCCAATCCAGTGAGATACACAGTCCTGCAGGATACCCAGTTCTGTGGGATACCCATTTCTGCGAGATACCCAGTTCTTCAGAATACCCAGTTCTGCGGGATACTTAGTCCTTCGGGATACTCAGTCCTGCAGGATACCCAGTCCTGCGGGATACCCAGTCCTGCGGGATACCCAGTCCTGTGAGATACCCAGCCCTGTGGGATACCCAATCCAGTGAGATACGCAATCCTGCAAGATACCTTTTCCTGTGGGATACCCAGTTCTGCAGGATATCCAGTTCTGGGGGATACTTACTCCTGCGGGATGCTCAGTCCTGCAGGATTCCCAGTCCTGCGGGATACCCAGTTCTTCGGGATACCCAGTTCTGCGGGATACTCAGTTCTGCAGGATACTCAGTTCTGCGAGATACCCAGTTCTGCAGGATACCCAGTTCTGCGGGATACTCAGTCCTACGGGATACTCAGTCCTGCAGGATACCTAGTTCTGCGGGATACCCAATTCTGCGGGATACCTAATCTTGTGGGATACTCAGTCCTGCGGGATACTCAGACCCACGTGAGGGACAATGAGGGTACATGGTCTCACGAGTGTTTGTTTACAGGTAGTGTGTGTCTCACACTCAACGGACGGAGGGTCGAACCCACACATTCTTACACTGCATAACCTACACGATCTCAATTATTTATTTATTTTTTTTTATTATCACACTGGCCGATTCCCACCAAGGCAGGGTGGCCCGAAAAAGAAAAACTTTCACCATCATTCGCCCCATCACTGTCTTGCCAGAAGGGTGCTTTACACTACAGTTTTTAAACTGCAACATTAACACACGTCCTTCAGAGTGCAGGCACTGTACTTCCCATCTCCAGGACTCAAGTCCGGCCTGCCGGTTTCCCTGAACCCCTTCATAAATGTTACTTTGCTCACACTCCAACAGCACGTCAAGTATTAAAAACCATTCGTCTCCATTCACTCCTATCAAACACGCTCACGCACGCCTGCTGGAAGTCCAAGCCCCTCGCACACAAAACCTCCTTTACCCCCTCCCTCCAACCTTTCCTAGGCCGACCCCTACCCCGCCTTCCTTCCACTACAGACTGATACACTCTTGAAGTCATTCTGTTTCGCTCCATTCTCTATACATGTCCGAACCACCTCAACAACCCTTCCTCGGCCCTCTGGACAACAGTTTTGGTAATCCCGCACCTCCTCTTAACTTCCAAACTACGAATTCTCTGCATTATATTCACACCACACATTGCCCTCAGACATGACATCTCCACTGCCTCCAGCCTTCTCCTCGCTGCAACATTCATCACCCATGCTTCACACCCATATAAGAGTGTGAAGACTCCTAAGTGCACCACTCACCCTTTTCCCCTCATCAATTCTATGATTCACCTCATCATTCATAGACCCATCCGCTGACACGTCCACTCCCAAACATCTGAATACATTCACCTCCTCCATACTCTCTCCCTCCAATCTGATATCCAATCTTTCATCACCTAATATTTTTGTTATCCTCATAACCTTACTCTTTCCTGTATTCACTTTTAATTTTCTTCTCTTGCACACCCTACCAAATTCATCCACCAATCTCTGCAACTTCTCTTCAGAATCTCCCAAGAGCACAGTGTCATCAGCAAAGAGCAACTGTGACAACTCCCACTTTATGTGTGATTCTTTATCTTTTAACTCCACGCCTTTTGCCAAGACCCTCGCATTTACTTCTCCTACAACCCCATCTATAAATATATTAAACAACCACGGTGACATCACACATCCTTGTCTAAGGCCTACTTTTACTGGGAAATAATTTCCCTCTTTCCTATGTACTCTAACTTGAGCCTCACTATCCTCGTAAAAACTCTTCACTGCTTTCAGTAACCTACCTCCTACACCATACACCTGCAACATCTGCCACATTGCCCCCCTATCCACCCTGTCATACGCCTTTTCCAAATCCATAAATGCCACAAAGACCTCTTTAGCCTTATCTAAATACTGTTCACTTATATGTTTCACTGTAAACACCTGGTCCACACACCCCTACCTTTCCTAAAGTCTCCTTGTTCATCTGCTATCCTATTCTCCGTCTTACTTTTAATTCTTTCAATAATAACTCTACCATACACTTTACCAGGTATACTCAACAGACTTATCCCCCTATAATTTTTGCACTCTCTTTTGTCCCCTTTGCCTTTATACAAAGGAACTATGCATGCTCTCTGCCAATCCCTAGGTACCTTACCCTCTTCCATACATTTATTAAATAATTGCACCAACCACTCCAAAACTATATCCCCACCTGCTTTTAACATTTCTATCTTTATCCCATCAATCCCAGCTGCCTTACCCCCTTTCATTTTACCTACAGCCTCACGAACTTCCCCCACACTCACAACTGGCTCTTCCTCACTCCAACAAGATGTTATTCCTCCTTGCCCTATACACGAAATCACAGCTTCCCTATCTTCATCAACATTTAACAATTCCTCATAATATTCCCTCCATCTTCCCAATACCTCTAACTCTCCATTTAATAACTCTCCTCTCCTATTTTTAACTGACAAATTCATTTGTTCTCTAGGCTTCCTTAACTTGTTAATCTCACTCCAAAACTTTTTCTTATTTTCAACAAAATTTGTTGATAACATCTCACCCACTCTCTCATTTGCTCTCTTTTTACATTGCTTCACCACTCTCTTAACCTCTCTCTTTTTCTCCATATACTCTTCCCTCCTTGCATCACTTCTACTTTGTAAAAAACTTCTCATATGCTAACTTTTTCTCCCTTACTACTCTCTTTACATCATCATTCCACCAACCGCTCCTCTTCCCTCCCGCACCCACTTTCCTGTAACCACAAACTTCTGCTGAACACTCTAACACTACATTTTTAAACCTACCCCATACCTCTTCGACCCCATTGCCTATGCTCTCATTAGCCCATCTATCCTCCAATAGCTGTTTATATCTTTCCCTTACTGCCTCCTCTTTTAGTTTTAAACCTTCACCTCTCTCTTCCCTGATGCTTCTATTCTCCTTGTATCCCATCTACCTTTTACTCTCAGTGTAGCTACAACTAGAAAGTGATCTGATATATCTGTGGCCCCTCTATAAACATGTACATCCTGAAGTCTACTCAACAGTCTTTTATCTACCAATACATAATCCAACAAACTACTGTCATTTCGCCCTACATCATATCTTGTATACTTATTTATCCTCTTTTTCTTAAAATATGTATTACCTATAACTGAACCCCTTTCTATACAAAGTTCAATCAAAGGGCTCCCATTATCATTTACACCTGGCACCCCAAACTTACCTACCACACCCTCTCTAAAAGTTTCTCCTACTTTAGCATTCAGGTCCCCTACCACAATTACTCTCTCACTTGGTTCAAAGGCTCCTATACATTCACTTAACATCTCCCAATGCTTCACATAAATAAAAAATGTAGAGAATATAAATAAATATAAATAAAAATATAAATAATGTAAGTAAATATATTTAAAAAATAACATAAAAAATATGTAAATAAAACAGATGAAATAAATTTGTGTACGATAATGAACGAAAAAAGATTATGATATATATTAAGATATCATAATCTTTCTTCGTTTATTATCGTTCATTAACTTGACTGGTACTGAGAGAGCTCTGTAGTGACTCACCATCCGTCACTACACCTTCCCAGGGCACCAGGCAGCAGCGTCAGGGTGACCTAGTGTGACCCTGCAGGGGTCACTCACTGAGTGACATCATCAAAGCACCAGGCAGCAGTGCCAAGGTGACTTATCACGACCCAGCAAGGGTAGATCACAGGCAGCCGTTGTTCCAATTGTCTGGCACTCCCCAACCTTCCACCGGGGCAGGGACAACACCTGGTCCCTCCTCCTCCCCTTTCTTCTTCTTCTTCTTGCATGGGGTCTTCCGTCTTGTCCAGCCGTGCAGCATTAGTCTGCCAGTGACACGACAACAACGGTACGTTAGACTCTGAAAGAGAGAGCGACTGGAAGAAGCCACGACTCCAAACGAGAAGTCTTGATTGAGTCTTCCAGCTGTATGCAGGTAATTATCCCTGAGTTTGAACCAGTCTTCCAGCCATCAAGTCTTGAGACTTCCAGCTGTGTACTGATATTTATCCGAGTCTCAGCGCCCCTTTCAGATGTCTAATGTTAGAATAAAAGCCATAATACCGTTTCTGCAACAATTTGCAACTAACTCACAATACCGTGGCTCCAACATTTCACACCTAACCCACAGTACTGTGGCTGCAACATTTCACAACTAACCCACAATACAGTGGCTTCAACAATTCACAACTAACCCATCGTACAGAGGCTGCAACAATTCACAAATAACCAATTATACCATGGCTGCAATAATTCACAACCCACTGTTCTGTGGCTGCAACAATTTGGAAGGGAAACGTTAAATGGCTTACCAGTCAATTCTGGGTTATTATCAGGTCGCGAGAGAATGAGAACTACAGAGGCAACCAGAAGACAGGTCAGGAGAAGAGATGAAGAGATAGCCAGAAGACAGGTCAGGAGAAGAGGTAGGAGACAGAAAGAAGAGAGGTAAGGTAAAGGGATAGGAGACAGCTAAGGTTTAAGTTTAGTCTGTTTTGAAGATAAAATACACTTAACAATGTACTGGAAAAGACAAGCATTAAGAAAAAACAAGTCTAGGGCATAGACTCATGTTAGGAATTTTGTGCGTTCGTATATATATATATATATATATATATATATATATATATATATATATATATATATATATATATATATATATATATATATATATATATATATATGCAAAATAACCACTCTGAAAGAATAGAGAAATTCCAAGCGCTTTCGTGACTACTCACATTATCAAGGAACTATGAAAGTAAAGCATCCAAGGAAGCTATATAAGGGGTCTGGCCAGCACCTCACTATCAGATCCCACAGCGGTTAAACACCTGACGCGCGCCTACCCAACTTGGATAGGTCCTTTGCACAACTCACCCCACAAACTATTCTACCCAAGAAAATTTAAAAAATATTTGTCCAGTGTATTATTAAATTCTTCCCAAATTCTATTAATTATAAATGGATCTAATTTATATAAACCAAAGGAAATATTCATATTATTGTCAAAACTGCTTTTTATGAAACAAGATTCAATTATATTCCTGTCGACCATGGACTTGCTTGATACTACTTTCTCAACTTTTTGAAAATCAATTGGATGGTTAAAATTTCTTACATGAATAAATAGAGCATTGGAATCTTGTCCAGTTCTAATGCTATATTTATGTTGTTTTAATCTTAGTTCGAGATTTTTACCAGTTTGACCGTAATAAACTTTATAGCAAATTTTACAAGGAATCTTATAGACACATCCATCAGCATTTTGGGGGGAATTCTTTATCAAAGGTTTTTTTACTGTATCAAGAATTTTGAATACAACTTTAATATTAAAAGTCTTAAGAAGAGAAGGCATATCAACCAAGTTTTCATGGTAAGGGAGAACCAACATATTTTTAGTTGAATAAGGCTGGTTGCCCCTTTTTGGATTGTAAAAAGTATTTCTAGCAACTTTAAAAGATTTATCAATTACATTTCTTGGGTATTTTAAATCATTACCTATTTCATAAATTTTGAATATTTCCTCATCTATGAACTCAGGACTACAAATTCGTAAAGCTCTCAAAAACATTGATGAGAAAACAGACAGTTTGACTCTATCTTGATGCGAGGAATAATAGTGGACATAGGAACAGTTATTTGTAGGTTTTCTGTAAATTTTAAATTTGAATTCATTATTACCCTTAATAATTAAAACTTCTAGAAAAGGCAATGAGTTATTTTCTTCAAACTCAACAGTAAAGTTTATAGAATGGGCTAAGCTATTTAATTTTCCTAGGAAATGGTGTATATCTACATTTTTGGGCATAAGACACAAAATATCATCAACATATCTGAACCATTTAGCTCTATTAGGGAGGATTGTGCTAAGTAACCTTGTTTCAAAAAATTCCATGTATAGGTTACTAAGAGGATTTCTCATTGCCATACCAAACTTCTGAGTGTAAAACTTATCATTAAATACAAATTTTGCATCAACAGTGCAAAGTTTAATAAGTTTAATGATAGTAGGAACTGGCAATGGTAAATCATAATTAACGAGTTCTTCAGATAAGAAACTTAATAAATCATCAACAATAACTTTCGTAAACAAGGAAGTAACATCAAAACTAACCATGTTAAAATCATTTAAGTCAGTCAAGGAGCTTAATTTATCAACCAAGTCTATGTTGTTTTTAACATTAAAGTTAGAAATTTTGCCAACAATAGGGCTCAAAATATCAACAAGCCATTTGGATAATTTATATGAAACTGACCCTATGGAGCTAATAATTGGTCTGACTGGATTCCCTGGTTTGTGTGTTTTTATTAGTCCATACATGTAAGGTAAAGATGGATTAGTGGAAGTAAATTGTTTGACTAATTCATCTTTGTCTTTCAGTAGAAGTTTTATTGTTTTATTGAAATTGCTGTTAACGGTTTCTAGGGGATTTTTCCTAAGTTTAGAATAGGTTTCAGTATCATCTAAGAGATTATTCATTTTTTCTTGGTAATCATTTTCTTTCATAATTACTATTGCATTTATTTTGTCTGCTTTAGTAAGGCGCAAATTTTTATAGGTATTAAGTGTATCATAAGACTTAAAGAATCTTTGAGGGCAATTGGGAATGTTTGGTTTTAACATAGAGCTATATACCATTCCTTTACTAATATTAATTTCATCAGAGGATAAATCAGAAAATTTTTCAAAGTTACAAAAGGCTTTTGCAATTTCAACATTATTAAGTTTTTTTGAAGTTGCAAAACTTAGGCCAAAACCTAGAGCAGCAGTTGTATGTTTGTCTAAAATTTCATCTGATAAGTTAATTACAAAATTGTTATTAGCATGCTTTGTCCAATCACTATTTTCAATTAAAATGTCTAATTTTCTTTGTAGTTTGCTCTTGAGTTCATTACAAATTCTTCTGAGTTTATTATAGCAATGATCCAACATACTGTGTTTCCATTCTGATGGAATGGCCTGATTAAAAGAGTATTTTTTGTTTCTCAATATTTTGAATGCTTCCTTCTCCTGTATTTTAGTTTTTTCAATATGTTTCTGAAGAATAATTCTCATAAAATCATCAAAAGGACGATTTCTCTATTCTTTCAGAGTGGTTGTTTTGCATATTCTGAAATCACCTGTTTACTGTGATCTTATTGCATATATATATATATATATATATATATATATATATATATATATATATATATATATATATATATATATATATATATATATATATATATATGTATATATATATATATATATATATATATATATATATATATATATATATATATATATATATATATATATATATATATATATATATATATATATATATATATATATATATATATAGCCACATTTCTGAAACGTGAACTACTAATTTGGCGAGTTTTTAGCTTCCCCCCCCCCTCATCCTCTCTCTTTCTCTCTCTCTCTGTCGCTTTCTCTAATTGGAGATTTCTCCTACTCTGATGCCTTAAAGATAAGGAGGGTAGGTAATGAGATCCATCTATCTTAATAAGAACCTTGTGTTCGTTTCTCAAGACTTCCATTTTTAGCGGTAGTGTTTGGTTAATTAGTACCTAGTGAGGGGGAGATGCTCTACTTCTCTTATGGTGATGCTTTGACGAACACTGTGTGTGTGTGTGTGTGTGTGTGTGTGTGTGTGTGTGTGTGTGTGTGTGTGTGTGTGTGTGTGTGTGTGTGTGTGTGTGTGTGTGAGTGTGTGTGTGTGTGTGTGTGTGCGTGTGTGTGTGTGTGTGTGCGTGCGTGTGTGTATGTACTCACCTAATTGTGGTTGCAACAGTCGATTCATAGCTTCTGGCTCCACATCTTCACTGGTCACTACTGGATAACTCATTCCCTGCTCTGTGAGCTTTATCATACCTCTTCTTAAAGCTATGTATGGATCCTGCCTCCACAGTTCATACCATGTGTGTGTACATGTGTGTCCTTTATTTATACCTGTCTTTTACTTTGGAACTTCCCTCATTCTGCGTCTTTCAAGAGAATGTCGGTTCAGGATTCTCACTATATATGCGTAGAAAAAATCTTATATATCTGTTTGGTAGTCCAGCCTAAGATGCAGGTGGTGGTGGTGGTGCAACACAGTACTAACAATCGTGGTGGTTGTGGTAGTGATGGTGACTATGATATTAACTGAGATAAGGATGATCAGGAGAATTGTGGCATCATTTTGTAATGGTATTTCTAATTTGTACTAAAAATCAATTCAGTAAAAACTATACGAGGTGATTGAACGGGAGAAAGAGGGGGGTGTGGGGTGTAAGGATGGGGTGAGGGGTGAAAGATGGGAGGAGGAAAGGGAGGGGAGGGAAAAGAAGATAAAGGAAGGGGGAGAGAGAGTCGTCGGCTCTACAGTATGCTTCCTCAGTGATTAGAGATCTACCTTCAAGGTAGATCTCTAATAGTAGTTTTCAACTGGGCAGCGTCAACAAGATACTCTACTGGTATAAGTGTTCCACAAGGAAGTATGCTTGGGCCACTGTTATGGACTGTCTACTTCAATGACTTTCTTCAACTCATCCCAGAATCCCATGCACGTGCAGACGACTGTACTCTGATATTCACTTATCCAAGAGAGGAAATGCCAGCTGCTCTATATTACACCAATCACCAGTTTACAGTTATATCATCCTGGGGAGAACGATGGTAGGTCACATTTGCTCATGAGAAGACACATATAATGATGGTCTCTAGGCACCATGATGGTAATGCTGGTTCAGTGGTAAGAATGAAAAGGAAAGTGATAGTACCCGGGGACAAAATTGATATCCCTGGGGTGAAATTTGACTCCAGACTATAAAGAACCACGTTGTAAATCTTGCAAATCAAGAGGACAGGAAGCTTACAGCACTTAGACGTATCTTGCATCTGCTTGACAGCAAAGGTTGCAAGATTCTGTACGAGACACAAGTACGCTTATACCATGAGTATGCTCCACTTTCATTGACTCCCTGATCCCCGTCTCATTTGCGACTTCTTGACAGAACAGAGAACAAAGCAAGACGACTTATCTCTCGCCTGGACCCAGCCTGGACAGATCTGTCATTTCAGCAGAGCCTTCAATACAGGAGGGATGTGGGTGGCCTTACTGTTATGTATAAAACCAACATTGTCAAGGTACAACACTTGGCTCCACTCCGAGGACAGCGATAATTGAGCTTCTGTGCTAAAAGATGGGCAGCAAACAGCTACTACACTCTTGAGTGAACCCTTCTCGGAACATCGCTTCATTTGAGACCATTTATTCCTCGGGTGACTGGTGTCTAGAACACGTTCTTACAGCATAACGATATAAATGAAATAAAGTCAATAGACCAAGTGAAATCGCTGGTCTACAGATGGCTGATGTAGGTAACATCTCTTAGCTTGTGAATAAAGTTAGAAGCCCTAAATCTAACCTTGTAAAACCCTGTGTAAGAGAGAGGAAGGAGGTGGCAAAGGAAGCAACAGAACATTGAATATTTCTGTCTTCATGTGAAGGATTCAACACTGTGTCAGTGTCTTAGCTCGGGATGCTGTAGTGGCAGTTGTAGGTCACTGACTGAGCTGGTCATTTTTCGCAAGAAGATCCTCCTAGCTCTTTAGATTGCATCATATTGAGGTCACTTCCGTGCAGGTGAGTCCCCAAGTAGGTCATCCCTGGCGCAGATCTTATAATGATTGATACTTTCCCTGGTGTACGTCCTGTGTATGCTTAATAACCCCCGTTCTCTCTCTCTCTCCCCACCTCATTCACTTTCCACTTCTCTCATTTTCCTTGTCTCTCAGTCTCCGCTCTCACTCTCCATCTCTCTTACTCACTCTCATCTCTTTCACATTCCCTCTCCTTTCCTCTCCTCGCTTATTCTCCGTCTCTTTTACTTTCCTCTCTTACTCTTCTCTCTCACCCTCCATTTGAAGTGCTGAATGAATCTAACATGAAAAAGTGCAGTGAAGCTGAGATGCAGAAGATGCAACACGAACGAAATGAAAAAGCTTTAATGCAAATAATTTATTGCGGAATGTAATAGATTATCCCCAGCAGACGTCAGACCGAAGACTCTACAGTCTTTCACGAACCAGCAGGACAAGCACTTTGCAAGTATAGGACTGAACCAGGCACTACACTGGGGAAATCTGAAGTCTACGGATTTCTAATGTTTGTTCAGCAACTGCATCAGGAGGATCATTTGATAACGAGGCAACCTGGTTAACAGTAGTAACGGTAGAAGAAGGTGGTTACGCTCGTCATAAAAGTGGTGGTAACCAGAAGTAGAGCCATTGATACACAGCTCTGAGTGGCAGTGGAGTAACACTAATAATTAAGGTAGAAACAGTACAAATTATGCAAAGGTAGTTGTACAAACTACGTGTTTTCCCTTCAGTTCCATCTCTCACGTAAATTCCATGCTATTTCTCCAATATGGTATGGTGTATTTTATATTTTACCACCAGTTTTCATGCCAGCAGTGGCCAGAGTGAAAAGTGGGAAGCGAGCCTTCTGCTTTTCTGTTCCTTACTCATAAACCTAGATAATATACGACAGTCCTTAATACAGATATAAAAGGACGGTTCTCAGCGGACAACCTCGATGTAGACACTCGAGTCCTCTGCTATCTGTCTCTCCCATTGTACTCCTCTATCTCACTAACTCCACCTCTCGGCTCCTGATTCCTCCTCTCCGCTCTCTCTCCCTTTCCTCTCCACTTTCATTCTCTCTCCTCACTCCCCTTACCTCCCAGCGTTTCTCCGTGCTACCCCCTACCCCCACACCGCCATCATTTCTGCATCCCACATTACACAGACACTGCAAACGTTCCCTTCTGTGTGTGGGGTAATGGGAAGAGAAAGAGAGAGAGAGAGAGAGAGAGAGAGAGAGAGAGAGAGAGAGAGAGAGAGAGAGAGAGAGAGAGAGAGAGAGAGAGAGAGAGAGAGAGAGAAGGAGGGAGAGGGAGAAAGCACAAAATAAAAACACACATACACACTCATAAATAAAACAGAAGTGCAACACCTAGCTATCTTTACTGGAGAGATGTTTCGCCTACATAGTAGGCATTCTTCAGTCTAATACAATGGAGCCAGGAGAAGAGTTGTAGCGGCTGTAGACGTGGTTACAGGTGGGCGGGACCCACTAATGGACGGGTCGAAGGTTAGCAATGGAGGTGCAGAAGATATCCTTTGTATCGACGTTCAATAATGTTGTTGTGTCAGACAAGCGTCATTGCATCAAAGGTATACAAGTCATCCGCTTGGTATTGTATATCTTTGATCTACCAAAAACACATACACACAAACACACATAAGCACACAGGTGTCCTGAAGAGCTCTTCATCCAGGATATTCGAGCTCCTCTCCCTTGAGTCGAACCTGATTGGTTCCCATTCCCCAGATGTTTGATGGCCACTACAAGTTTAATGCTACCACTGAATATAATATTAGTAAATATTTTAATAATTATGGTGTAACTAGAGGAAGAAGAAGAAGAAGAGGAAAAAATGAGAAAAAAGAAAAGAAAAAATTGATGATAAAATGGAGAGTTTAAGTCAGAAACTGGGAGGTATGAGCCTGGGACGAACAATTGATGGAGACAGTAACGTAATTACAAGCCAACATTTTTATGCAGATTTCCTCTTTATAGGCCCAAGGCATTCCTGTGTCAGGCATAAATTGACTTTGTACTTGCTCACAGCTTCTGACATCAAAGCAAATTATGTGTGCGCCGAAAGGCGAAGGTAGGTGTGCGTGTGCGTGTGTGTGCTTGTGCGTGTATGTGTGTGTGTGTGTGTGTGTGTGTGTGTGTGTGTGTGTGTGTGTGTGTGTGTGTGTGTGTGTGTGTGTGTGTGTGTGTGTGTGTGTGTCTGTGTGTGTGTGTGTGTGTGTATGTGTGTGTGTGTGTGTGTGTGTGTGTGTGTGTGTGTGTGTGTGTGTGTGTGTGTGTGTGTGTGTGTGTGTGTGTGTGTGTGTGTGTGTGTGTGTGTGTGTGTGTGTGTGTGTGTGTGTATGTGCGTGTGTGTGCTTGTGCGTGTGTGTGTGTGTGTGTGTGTGTGTGTGTGTGTGTGTGTATGTGTGTGTGTGTGTGTGTGTGTGTGTATGTGTGTGTGTGTGTGTGTGTGTGTGTGTGTGTGTGTGTGTGTTTTTGTGTGTTCCCTTTCCCTCTTTTCTCTCTTATTCCTCTACTACATCTCAATTCTCTCCCACTCTCCCTGTTTCTCTACCTCTTCTTTCCCATCCCCCACTCACTCATGTCTTTTTTCCTTCTCTCTCCTTCGCCATTTTCTATCTCCCTCCGTACAATCCCAGATATAGGTACCTCTTTCTCTTTACTCTCTCTCTCTCCTCCTATTTTCTCCCTTTTCTTCTCCCTCTCATCTTCCACCCTCTTCCCACTCCCTCTATTCCTCTTTCCTTCCCACATCCACTCCCCCCCCCAAGGCTTCACGCACCAGATCTCTGTAAAGAGTAAACTGAAAACGGGTAAAATGAGGGAAAAAAAATACTAAATGACGAGAAATCAGTTCCGGGATTTTCCTGATAAAATGTAAATGAAAAATACACAAACGAATAACAAGAAAAGGAGAGACTGAGAAAATCAAGAATATTACGGCGAAGAACAAATGAAAAACGAGAAAGTCGAGAACACGAAAAACAGAAAACAGAAACAATAACTGTGAGAAGAAAACGATGAAGAACAAGAAGACCAAGAAGAGCAAAAAAGACCAAGAACAGCAACAACAAAAAGACAAAGAACAGCAATAAAGATGAAGAACAAGACGACCAAGACAACGACAACGATGTTAGCAGAGGAAGACGACACAGCAGAGAGACAAACCAGTAGTCATCCATCTTACTTCACATCACTTGTCCCAAACTTTACCTCAGTAATCTTTACTTTTATATATATATATATATATATATATATATATATATATATATATATATATATATATATATATGTGTGTGTGTGTGTGTGTGTGTGTGTGTGTGTGTGTGTGTGTTTCTAACAAACTAAACACTCTAAAGCACAAAACAGAAGTACGGATTAAAGATGATAGACAAATAAGAAATACAAACATTGAAGCAGACATCAGCTAACACTTCACCAGATAAACAGATGAAAATACAAATACACAGACCAAGAAGAACAGAGAGAGAGAGAGAGAGAGAGAGAGAGAGAGAGAGAGAGAGAGAGAGAGAGAGAGAGAGAAGAGCAAATTATCCAGCGAAATCTGGAAATGGTCCAGAATCTTAAAAAAGTCTCTCAGAGTGGAAGCCTAAATCAAGGTGACTTGTGGTCGCAGACGCCAATTCCCGGAACAGCTGAGATATCTCTCTTGTTGGGTCTTAAATACCACCAACCTGTGTGAAGACGACTATTATTGGGTGTTAAAGGCTTCGAACCCGTGTCATGAAGACCACTGATGAGTTTTAAAAACCACCAACATGCGTGAAGGACCACTGTTGGGACTTCAGGAACTAAAACTTGTACAAAATGGCCATTGTTAGGAGACACACAATCGTAGATAGGCGATTTTAACAATGCAAGATAAACCACAAGGAAGTGAAAGCATCAGCTGAAAATCCTCATCCCCCGTGGCGTATTGTACATACATATTTTTTTTTTTATTATCACACTGGCCGATTCCCACCAAGGCAGGGTGGCCCGAAAAAGAAAAACTTTCACCATCATTCACTTAATCACTGTCTTGCCAGAAGGGTGCTTTACACTACAGTTTTTAAACTGCAACATTAACACCCCTCCTTCAGAGTGCAGGCACTGTACTTCCCATCTCCAGGACTCAAGTCCGGCCTGCCGGTTTCCCTGAACCCCTTCATAAATGTTACTTTGCTCACACTCCAACAGCACGTCAAGTATTAAAAACCATTCGTCTCCATTCACTCCTATCAAACACGCTCACGCACGCCTGCTGGAAGTCCAAGCCCCTCGCACACAAAACCTCCTTTACCCCCTCCCTCCAACCTTTCCTAGGCCGACCCCTACCCCGCCTTCCTTCCACTACAGACTGATACACTCTTGAAGTCATTCTGTTTTGCTCCATTCTCTCTACATGTCCGAACCACCTCAACAACCCTTCCTCAGCCCTCTGGACAACAGTTTTGGTAATCCCGCACCTCCTCCTAACTTCCAAACTACGAATTCTCTGCATTATATTCACACCACACATTGCCCTCAGACATGACATCTCCACTGCCTCCAGCCTTCTCGCTGCAACATTCATCACCCATGCTTCACACCCATATAAGAGTGTTGGTAAAACTATACTCTCATACATTCCCCTCTTTGTCTCCAAGGACAAAGTTCTTTGTCTCCACAGACTCCTAAGTGCACCACTCACCCTTTTCCCCTCATCAATTCTATGATTCACCTCATCCTTCATAGACCCATCCGCTGACACGTCCACTCCCAAATATCTGAATACATGCACCTCCTCCATACTCTCTCCCTCCAATCTGATATCCAATCTTTCATCACCTAATATTTTTGTTATCCTCATAACCTTACTCTTTCCTGTATTCACTTTTAATTTTCTTCTTTTGCACACCCTACCAAATTCATCCACCAATCTCTGCAACTTCTCTTCAGAATCTCCCAAGAGCACAGTGTCATCAGCAAAGAGCAACTGTGACAACTCCCACTTTATGTGTGATTCTTTATCTTTTAACTTCACGCCTCTTGTCAAGACCCTCGCACTTACTTCTCTTACAACCCCATCTATAAATATATTAAACAACCACGGTGACATCACACATCCTTGTCTAAGGCCTACTTGTACTGGGAAATAATTTCCCTCTTTTCTATGTACCCTAACTTGAGCCTCACTATCCTCGTAAAAACTCTTCATTGCTTTCAGTAACCTACCTCCTACACCATACACCTGCAACATCTGCCACATTGCCCCCCTATCCACCCTGTCATACGCCTTTTCCAAATCCATAAATGCCACAAAGACCTCTTTAGCCTTATCTAAATACTGTTCACTTATATGTTTCACTGTAAACACCTGGTCCACACACCCCCTACCTTTCCTAAAGCCTCCTTGTTCATCTGCTATCCTATTCTCCGTCTTACTTTTAATTCTTTCAATAATAACTCTACCATACACTTTACCAGGCATACTCAACAGACTTATCCCCCTATAATTTTTGCACTCTCTTTTGTCCCCTTTGCCTTTATACAAAGAAACTATGCATGCTCTCTGCCAATCCCTAAGTACCTTACCCTCTTCCATACGTTTATTAAATAATTGCACAAACCACTCCAAAACTATATCCCCACCTGCTTTTAACATTTCTATCTTTATCCCATCAATCCCGGCTGCTTTACCCCCTTTCATTTTACCTACTGCCTCACGAACTTCCCCCACACTCACAACTGGCTCTTCCTCACTCCTACAAGATGTTATTCCTCCTTGCCCTATACACGAAATCACAGCTTGCCTATCTTCATCAACATTTAACAATTCCTCAAAATATTCCCTCCATCTTCCCAATACCTCTAACTCTCCATTTAATAACTCTCCTCTCCTATTTTTAACTGACAAATCCATTTGTTCTCTAGGCTTCCTTAACTTGTTAATCTCACTCCAAAACTTTTTCTTATTTTCAACAAAATTTGTTGATAACATCTCACCCATTCTCTCATTTGCTCTCTTTTTACATTGCTTCACCACTCTCTTAACCTCTCTCTTTTTCTCCATATACTCTTCCCTCCTTGCATCACTTCTACTTTGTAAAAACTTCTCATATGCTAACTTTTTCTCCCTTACTACTCTCTTTACATCATCATTCCACCAATCGCTCCTCTTCCCTCCCGCACCCACTTTCCTGTAACCACAAACTTCTGCTGAACACTCTAACACTACATTTTTAAACCTACCCCATACCTCTTCGACCCCATTGCCTATGCTCTCATTAGCCCATCTATCCTCCAATAGCTGTTTATATCTTTCCCTAACTGCCTCCTCTTTTAGTTTATAAACCTTCACCTCTCTCTTCCCTGATGCTTCTATTCTCCTTGTATCCCATCTACCTTTTACTCTCAGTGTAGCTACAACTAGAAAGTGATCTGATATATCTGTGGCCCCTCTATAAACATGTACATCCTGAAGTCTACTCAACAGTCTTTTATCTACCAATACATAATCCAACAAACTACTGTCATTTCGCCCTACATGATATCTTGTATACTTATTTATCCTCTTTTTCTTAAAATATGTATTACCTATAACTAAACCCCTTTCTATACAAAGTTCAATCAAAGGGCTCCCATTATCATTTACACCTGGCACCCCAAACTTACCTACCACACCCTCTCTAAAAGTTTCTCCTACTTTAGCATTCAGGTCCCCTACCACAATTACTCTCTCACTTGGTTCAAAGGCTCCTATACATTCACTTAACATCTCCCAAAATCTCTCTCTCTCCTCTGCATTCCTCTCTTCTCCAGGTGCATACACGCTTATTATGACCCACTTCTCGCATCCAACCTTTACTTTAATTCACATAATTCTTGCATTCACACATTCATATTCACTTTTCTCCTTCCATAACTGATCATTCAACATTACTGCTACCCCTTCCTTTGCTCTAACTCTCTCAGATACTCCAGATTTAATCCCATTTATTTCCCCCCACCGAAACTCCCCTACCCCCTTCAGCTTTGTTTCGCTTAGGGCCAGGACATCCAACTTCTTTTCATTCATAACATCAGCAATCATCTGTTTCTTGTCATCCGCACTACATCCACGCACATTTAAGCATCCCAGTTTTATAAAGTTTTTCTTCTTCTCTTATTTAGTAAATGTCTACAGGAGAAGGGGTTACTAGCCCATTGCTCCCGGCATTTTTAGTCGCCTCATACGACACGCATGGCTTACGGAGGAAAGATTCTTTTCCACTTCCCCATGGACAATAGAAGAAATAAAGAGGAACAAGAGCTATTTAGAAAAAGGAGAAAAACCTAGATGTATGTATGTATATATATATATATGCATGTGCGTGTCTGTGAAGTGTGACCAAAGTGTAAGTTGGAGTAGCAAGATATCCCTGTTATCTAGCGTGTTTATGAGACAGAAAAAGAAACCAGCAATCCTACCATCATGCAAAACAGTTACAGGTTTCTGTTACACAGTCATCTGGCAGGACGGTAGTACTTCCCTGGGTGGTTGCTGTCTACCAACCTACTATATATATATATATATACTACCTATATGTGTCGTGCCGAATAGGTAAAACTTGTTATTTTGGCTCATATACCATCGCTCTTCTTGCGAAAATTCGTGTATGCAATTATTTCGCAAAAATAATTCTGAGCCTAACGAAAAAGAAAATATTTCATTGTGTTTGTTTATTATTAAATTATTGTAAACTTATCTAAAGTATATTTAGTTGGATTAGGCTAAATTAAATTGCGCTTGTTATAATAAGGTTAGGTAAGTTTTCTAAGGTTCTTTTGGTACAAAACTATTTATTTACATTAACATAAATGAAAAAAATGTATCTCTAAACGTATAAGAGAAGATTTTAGAAATGACTTAATTTTATAGGAGTTCTTGTTAATTGACCAGTTTTACCTATTCGGCACACGATATACATATATATATATATATATATATATATATATATATATATATATATATATATATATATATATATATATATATATATATATATATATATATATATATATGCAATAAGATCACAGTAAACAGGTGATTTCAGAATATGCAAAACAACCACTGTGAAAGAATAGAGAAGTTCCAAGCGCTTTCGTGACTACTCACATTATCAAGGAACAATGAAAGTAAAGCATCAAAGGAAGGTATATAAAAGGGTAGCCCACACCTCACTATCAGATCCCACAACAACGAAAATCCTGACGCGAGACAGCAGGCCCGCCGGCCGAACTAGACAGGTCCTTCATACAACCCACCAACAAACTATTCTACCCAAGAAATAAGAAATTTAAAAAATTATTATTTGTCCAATGTATTATTAAATTCTTCCCAAATTCTATTAATTATAAATGGATCTAATTTATATAAACCAAAGGAAATATTCATATTATTGTCAAAACTGCTTTTTATGAAACAAGATTTAATTATATTCCTGTCGACCATGGACTTGCTTGATACTACTTTCTCAACTTTTTGAAAATCAATTGGATGGTTAAAATCTCTTACATGAATAAATAGAGCATTGGAATCTTGTCCAGTTATAATGCTATATTTATGTTGTTTTAATCTTAGTTCGAGATTTTTACCAGTTTGATCGTAATAAACTTTATCGCAAATTTTACAAGGAATCTTATAGACACATCCATCAGCATTTTGGGGGGGAATTCTTTATCAAAAGTTTTTTTACTGTATCAAGATTTTTTAATACAACTTTAATATTAAAAGTCTTAAGAAGAGAAGGCATATCAGCCAAGTTTTCATGGTAAGGGAGAACCAACATATTTTTAGTTGAATAAGGTTGGTTGTCCCTTTTTGGATTGTAAAAAGTATTTCTAGCAACTTTAAAAGATTTATCAATTACATTTCTTGTGTATTTCAAATCATTACCTATTTCATAAATTTTAGATATTTCCTCATCTATGAACTCTGGACTACAAATACGTAAAGCTCTCAAAAACATTGATTAGAAAACAGACAGTTTAACTCTATCTTGATGGGAAGAATAATAGTGGACATAGGAACAGTTATTTGTAGGTTTTCTGTAAATTTTAAATTTGAATTCATTATTACCCTTAATAATTAAAACATATAGAAAAGGCAATGAGTTATTTTCTTCAAATTCAACAGTAAAATTTATAGAATGGGCTAAGCTATTTAATTTGCCAAGGAAATGGTGTATATCTACATTTTTGGGCATAAGACACAAAATATAGCTCTATGTTAAAACAAAACATTCCCAATTGCCCTCAAAGATTCTTTAAGTCTTATGATACACTTAATAACAATAAGCAGACAAAATAAATAAAGCAGACAAAATAAATGCAATAGTAATTATGAAAGAAAATGATTATCAAGAAAAAATGAATGATCTCTTAGATGATACTGAAACCTATTCTAAACTTAGAAAAAAATCCCCTAGAAACCGTTAACAGCAATTTCAATAAAACAATAAAACTTCTACTGAAAGGCGAAGATGAATTAGTCAAACAATTTACTTCCACTAATCCATCTTTACCTTACATGTATGGACTAATAAAAACACACAAACCAGGGAATCCAGTCAGATCAATTATTAGCTCTATAGGGTCAGTTTCATATAAATTATCCAAATGGCTTGTTGATATTTTGAGCCCTATTGTTGGCAAAATTTCTAACTTTAATGTTAAAAACAACATAGACTTGGTTGATAAATTAAGCTCCTTGACTGACTTAAATGATTTTAACATGGTTAGTTTTGATGTTACTTCCTTGTTTACGAAAGTTATTGTTGATGATTTATTAAGTTTCTTATCTGAAGAACTCGTTAATTATGATTTACCATTGCCAGTTCCTACTATCGTTAAACTTATTAAACTTTGTATTGTTGATGCAAAATTTGTATTTAATGATAAGTTTTACACTCAGAAGTTTGGTATGGCAATGTGAAATCCTCTTTCACCTGTTCTTAGTAACCTATACATGGAATTTTTTGAAACAGGGCTGTTTAACACAGTCCTACCTAATAGAACTAAATGGTTCAGATATGTTGATGATATTTTGTGTCTTATGCCCAAAAATGTAGATATACACCATTTCCTTGGCAAATTAAATAGCTTAGCCCATTCTATAAATTTTACTGTTGAATTTGAAGAAAATAACTCATTGCCTTTTCTATATGTTTTAATTATTAAGGGTAATAATGAATTCAAATTTAAAATTTACAGAAAACCTACAAATAACTGTTCCTATGTACACTATTATTCTTCCCATCAAGATAGAGTTAAACTGTCTGTTTTCTCATCAATGTTTTTGAGAGCTTTACGAATTTGTAGTCCAGAGTTCATAGATAAGGAAATATCTAAAATTTATGAAACAGGTAATGATTTGAAATACACAAGAAATGTAATTGATTAATCTTTTAAACTTGCTAGAAATACTTTTTACAATCCAAAAAGGGACAACCAGCCTTATTCAACTAAAAATATGTTGGTTCTCCCTTACCATGAAAACTTGGTTGATATGCCTTCTCTTCTTAAGAATTTTAATATTAAAGTTGTATTCAAAAATCTTGATACAGTAAAAAAAACTTTTGATAAAGAATTCCCCCAAAATGCTGATGGATGTGTCTATAAGATTCCTTGTAAAATTTGCGATAAAGTTTATTATGGTCAAACTGGTAAAAATCTCGAACTAAGATTAAGACAACATAAATATAGCATTATAACTGGACAAGATTCCAATGCTCTATTTATTCATGTAAGAGATTTTAACCATCCAATTGATTTTCAAAAAGTTGAGAAAGTAGTATCAAGCAAGTCCATGGTCGACAGGAATATAATTGAATCTTGTTTCATAAAAAGCAGTTTTGACAATAATATGAATATTTCCTTTGGTTTATATAAATTAGATCCATTTATAATTAATAGAATTTGGGAAGAATTTAATAATACATTGGACAAATAATAATTTTTTAAATTTCTTATTTCTTGGGTAGAATAGTTTGTTGGTGGGTTGTATGAAGGACCTGTCTAGTTCGGCCGGCAGGCCTGCTGTCTCGCGTCAGGTGTTTCGTTGTTGTGGGATCTGATAGTGAGGTGTGGGCTACCCCTTTACATACCTTCCTTTGATGCTTTACTTTCATTGTTCCTTGATAATGTGAGTAGTCACGAATGCGCTTGGAACTTCTCTATTCTTTCACAGTGGTTGTTTTGCATATATATATATATATATATATATATATATATATATATATATATATATATATATATATATATATATATATATATATATATATATATATATATATATATATATATATATATATATATATATATATATATATATATATATATATATATATATATATATATATATATATATATATATATATATATATATATATATATATATATATATATATATATATATATATATATATACATATATATATATATATATATATATATATATATATATATATATATATATATATATATATATATATATATATATATATATATATATAAAAATATAAGGACATAAGAAAGAAGGAACACTGCAACAGGCCTACTGACCCATGAGAAGCAGGTCCATGCCACCAGCCGGCTAAGAACAGTGAGCACCTAGTCGAGTCACTTCCACTTAAGGAAGGAACACGGCACCAGACCTGGTAGTACAAGCTAGTCAGGTCCAACTCACACCCACCCACACCCACTCATGTATTTATCCAACCTATTTTTAAAACTACACAAGGTCTTAGCTTCTATGACGATACTCGGGAGTTTGTTCCACTCATCTACAATGCTCTTACCATACCAGTGCTTTCCTATGTCCTTCCTGAATCTGAACTTTTCCAACTTGGAACCATTGTCCTGTTTTGGCTGGATATTTTCAGCATGCTATTTACATCCCCTATATTTATTCATAAGAACATAAGAATGTAGGAACACTGCAGAAGGCCTACTGGCCCATGCGAGGCAGCTCCTTAGACCCATGTTTTCCATTTATACACCTCGATCATATCCCCCCCTAATTCTACGCCTTTCCAGAGAATGCAGATTCTGGGCCCTCAGCCTATCCTCGCAGGGAAGATTTCTGATACATGGGATCAGCTTTGTCATCCTCCTCTGTACGTTTTCCAGAGCATTTATATCCATTCCGTAATATGGTGACCATAACTGTGCAGCTTAATCTAAATGAGGCCTAACCAAGGATACATAGAGCTGAAGAACAACCTGAGGACTTCTGTTATTTATACTTCTTGATACGAAGCCAAGAATTCTGTTATCTTTATTACGAACACTTACGCACTGTTGTCTTGGTTTCAGATTACTGCTAGCCAGACTCCTAAATCTTTTTCGCAGTCAGTAGTATTAAGATCTACACTATTCAGTTTATAAGTGGCATGGCTATTGTCCGGCCCAACATTTAGAACTTTTCATTTGTCTATATTAAACTGCATCTGCCACTTCTCCGACCACTGCATCAGTCTACTCAAATCATACTGGAGTCCACTAATGTCCTCATTAGAATGAATTGCAGGGGCCTATTTTGGTGTCATCAGCAAATTTGCTTACGTCGCCATTTATTCCCTCATCTATGTCGTTTATGTAGATTGCGAACAACAAGGGGCCCAACACTGACCCCTGTGGAACACTCCTCGTGACGTGCCCCCATTCTGATTTCTCCCCATTTATGCAAAGTCTTTGCTGCCTATTTGTCAACCATGCCTCTACCCAGGAAAAAAATTCTCCTCCATTTCCGTGTGCCTTAAGTTTCCTCAATAGCCTCTGATGTGGAACTCTATCGACAGCCTTACTGAAGTCCATATACACAGTATCATATTCATTATCATGATCTACCTCCTCAAACACCTTAGTGAAAAAAGTTAATAAATTCGTAAGACAGGAAAGCCCCTTTGTAAAACCGTATTGAGATTCATTAATCAATTTATGCCTATCAAGATGGCTATGAATTGCCTCGGCAATTATTGATTCCATAAATTTTCTCACTGTGGAGGCAAGGCTTATTGGTCTATAGTTCAAAGCTAAGGACCTGTCACCTGCCTTGTAAATAGGTATTACATTTGCCATTTTCCACTTATCAGGCACTATGCCAGTTTGTAGTGATATGTTGAAAAGATTAGCCAAAGGTTTCCGAAGTTCATCTTTACATTCCTTTAAACAGGTGATATCACAATATGCAAAACAACCACTGGGAAAAACAGCGAAATTTCGAGCGCTTTCGTGACTTCTCACATTATCAAGGAACTATTAAAAAAAGATCAACAGGAAGGCATATAAAGGGGCAAGACTACACCTCATAATCACGTCACCATTTCAAGACTACACCTCACGGTCGCATGACAACACCTGACTCTGTGAAACACTCCTGATACTCTACCCAAGCATTAGGATTTTTTACATGCCTTAAGTATCATTAAATTCTTCCCAAATTTTATTAATTATAAGTGAATCTAAGTTATATAAACCAAAAGAAATATTCATATTATTTTCAAAACTGTTTTTTATGAAACATGATTCTATTATATTCCTGTCGACCATGGACTTGCCTATACAACTTTCTCAACTTTTTTAAAATCAATTGTATAGTTAAAATCTCTCACATGAATAAATAGAGCATTAGAATCTTGTCCAGTTCTAATGTTATATTTATGTTGTTTTAATCTTAGTTTGAGATCTTTACCAGTTTGACTATAATAAACTTTACCGCAAATTTTACAAGGAATCTTTTAGACACAGCCGTCAGCATTTTGGGGAGAATTTATCAAAAGTTTCTTTTACTGTATCAAGATTTTTCAATAAAACTTAGATATTAAAAGTCTTAAGAAGAGAAAGTGTATCAACCAAGTTTTCATGGTAAGGGAGAACCAACATATTTTTAACTGAATAAGGTTGGTTGTCCCTTTTTGAATTATAAAAAGTATTTCTAGTAATTTTAAAGGATTTACCAATTACGTTTCTTTGGTATTTTAGATCACTAGCTACTTCATGAATTTTGGAGATTTCATCATCTATGAACTCTGGACTACAAATACGTAAAGCTCTCATAAACATTGAGGAGGTTTAACTCCATCTTGTTGTGAAGAATTACAGTGGACATAGGAACAGTTATTTGTAGGTTTTCTGTAAATTTTAAATTTAAAATCAATGTTACCCTTAAAAATCACAACATCTAGGAATAGCAATGAGCTATTTACTTCGAACTCAACAGTAAAATTTATAGAATGAACTAAGCTATTTAACAAGGAAATGGTTTATATTTACATTCTTAGGCATAAGACACAAAATATCAACATCATACCACTTAGCTCTATTAGGAAGAATAGTGTTAAACAATCTTGTTTCAAAAAATTCCATGAATAAATTACTAAGAACAGGTGAAAGAGGACTTCCCATTGCCATACCAAACTTCTGAGTGTAAAACTTATCATTAAACACAAATTTTGCATCAACAATACAAAGTTTAATAAGTTTAATGATAGTTGGAACTGGCAATGGTGAATCATAATTATTAACAAGTTCTTCAGATAAGAAATTTAGTAAATCATCAACTGGAACTGTTGTAAACAAGGAAGTAACATCAAAACTAACCATATTGAAATAATTAAAGTCAAGGTGCTTAATTTATCCATTAAATCTATGTTGTTTCTAACATTACAGTAAGAAATTTTTCCAACAATTTGGCTCAAAATATCAACAAGCCATATAGATAATTTCTAGGAAACTGAACCTATGGAGCTAATAATTGGTCTAACTGGATTAACTGGTTTGTGCATTTTTATTAATCCATACATACAGGGTACTTCCACTTATCCATCTTTACCCCATATGAATGGATTAATAAAAATGCACAAACCAGGTAATCCAGTTACACCAATTACTAGCTCTATATGTTTAGTTTCTTATAAATGATCTAATGGCTTGCTGATATTTTGAGCCCATCTGTTGGGAAAATTTCTAACTTTAATGTTAAAAACAACATAGATTTAGTGGATAAATTAAGCACCTTGACCAATTTAAATGATTTCTATATGGTTAGTTTTGATGTTACTTCCTTGTTTACAAAAGTTCCAGTTGATGATTGGCTAAGTTTATTATTTAAAGAACTTGTTAATTATGATTTTCCATTGCCAGATCCTACTATCATTAAACTTATTAAACTCTGTATTGTTGCAAAATTTATATTTAATGATGAGTTTTATACACAGAAGTTTGGTATGGCAATGGGAAATCCTCATTCACCTGTTCTTAGTATACCAGGTAAAGTATATGGTAGGGTTATTACTGAAAGAATTAGAGGTAAGACAGATAGCAGGATTGCAGATGAGCATGGAGGCTTTAGAATGGGTAGGAGATATGTAGATCAAGTGTGCATATTGAAGCATATATGTGAACAGTATTTAGATAAAGGAAGGGAAGCTTTCATTACATTTATGGATTTAGAAAAGGCATTGATAGAGTGGATAGGAGAGTAATGTGGCAAATGTTGCAGTGTATGGAATAGGTAGTACGTTACTAAACTCTGTTAAGAGTTTTTATGAGGATAGTGAGGCTCAGGTTAGGGTGTGTAGGAGAGAGGGAGATTACTCCCCAGTAAAAGTAGGTCTTAGACAGGGATGTGTAGTGTCACCATGGTTGTTTAACATATTTACAGATGGGGTTGCAAAAGAAGTAATTGCTAAGGTGTTAGGGAGAGGGGTGGGACTAAATTATGGGGAATCAAATACAAAATGGGAGTTGACACAGTTACTTTTTGCTGATGATACTGTGCTTTTGGGGGATTCTAAAGAAAAGTTGCAAAGGTTAGTGGACGAGTCTGGGAGGGTGTGTAAAGGTAGAAAGTTGAAAGTGAACATAGATAAGAGTAAGGTGATGAGGATATCAAACGATTTAGATAAAGAAAAATTGGATATCACATTGGAGGGAGGGAGTATGGAAGAAGTGATTGTTTTCAGATATTTGGGAGTTGACTTGTCAGCGGATGGATTTATGAAGGATGAGGTTAACCATAGAATTGATGAAGGAAAAAAGGTGAGTGGTGCGTTGAGGTATATGTGGAGACAAAAACCGTTATCCATGGAGGAAAAGAAGGGAATGTACGAGAGTATAGTGGTACCAACACTCTTATATGGGTGTGAAACATAGGTTGTTAATGCTGCAGCGAGGAGGCGGCTGGTAGCAGTGGAGATGTCCTGTCTAAGGGCAATGTGTGGTGTAAATATTATGCAGAGAATTCGTAGTGTGATAATTTGGAGAAGATGTGGAGTTACTAAAAGTATTAGCCAGAGGGCTGAAGAGGGGTTGTTGAGGTGGTTTGGTCATTTAGAGAGACTTGAACAAAGTAGAATGACTTGGAGAGCGTATAAATCTGCAGGTAAAGGAGGGCGAGGTAGGGGTCGTCCCCGAAAAGGTTAGAGGGATGTGCTAAAGGAGGTTTTATGGGCGAGGGGCTTGGACTTCCAGCAAGTATGCGTGAGCGTGTTAGATAGAAGTGAATGGAGACGGATGGTTTTTGGGACCTGACGAGTTGTTGGAGTGTGAACGGGGTAATATTATGTGGAGGGATTCAGGGAAACCAGTTAGCCGGACCTGAGTCCTGGAAATGGGATGTACAATGCCTGCACTTTAAGAGGCGTTTGGGATATTGGCAGTTTGGAGGGACATTTAAACTTTCGTATCTGAGCACCTCTGGAAAGACAGTGATTATGTATAAGTGATAGTGAAAGTGTTGAATGATGAAAGTTTTTTCTTTCTTTTTGGGTAACCCTGTCTCGGTGGGAAACGGCCGATGTTATATATATATATATATATATATATATATATATATATATATATATATATATATATATATATATATATATATATATATATATATATATATATATATATATATAAGGGATGCTGCTCTCAAAGCAGTTTTTAGACATTTCCCTTCCCTCTATCCCTTCATTGACTCGTGTTATAGTGCGACCTCTAAACCATTGTTTGGGGACCATGAAATTGACTCGTGTGAGGGTGTGCAACAGGGAGACCCTCTCGCCCCCTTTCTCTTCTGTCTGGTCATCAAGGAAGTCACAGAAGCACTCTCCAGTGAGCTCAATATCTGGTTCTTGGATGCTGGTACCCTAGCTGGCACTACAGAATCCCTCCTAGAGGACATCAGAAAAATTAAAGACATGGGAGAAAGCCTGGCCTATCTTTGAACCCCACCAAATGTGAAATAGTTTCTACCAATCGACAGATGATCCAGAATATTAGTGCTGTTTTACCAGGAGCACGAGCCATTGATCCAGCCAACAGCACTCTCCTTGGTGCTCCTCCTGGGCCCAGCGTCATCGATCTGATCATGGAAAAAAAATCTCAGTCTTCAGGACGATGGAAGGCAGGATGAAAGACATCGATACTTTACACATGATGCCTTCTACCTTCTCACCAGGTGCCTGTCAATCCCAAAACTTACCTATTTCCTGAGATGCTCCCCAGCCTTCAGCAGTCCAAAACACAAGGAATATGAAACTTCAGACCATGCTAGGGAATGTATTGAATCTTTCCCTCGAAGTTGGACAGTGGTTGCAAGCCTCACTTTCAGTCAGGCTTGGGGGGCTGGGAATACGCCAATCCTCCCGGATTGCCCTACCAACTTTCCTATCCTCTTCCATTGTTTCAAATGAGTTAATAAAACAAATTCTTCCAGACAACCTAAGTGACTCAGCAGGAATACAGGACCCTAGCTATGCCAGTGCCATCACTGGATGGGAGACTCTTGCTGCTCCAGCACCATAACCTAGTGGTACACTGGCCTACAAACAGTCAAGTTGGGATGGCCCCATCGCTGAAAAGGTGCTTGCCAACATGTTTAGGGCTGTAACATCAGACAGGGAGACTGCCCGTTTCCAAGCTGTGAGTGCACATCACTCCGGGGACGTCCTCCAAACAGTTCCCATTTCGGCAATAGGAACGCGCCTCGACTCTAAGACCCTCCGTATTGCTGTGGCTCTGCGCCTTGCTGCCCCAATTCACACGGAATACACGTGTATTTACCTGGAGTTTACCTGGAGAGAGTTCCGGGGGTCAACGTCCCCGCGGCCCGGTCTGTGACCAGGCCTCATGGTGGATCAGGGCCTGATCAACCAGGCTGTTACTGATGGCTGCAAGCAATCCAACGTACGAGCCACAGCCCGGCTGGTCAGGTACAGACTTTAGGTGCTTGTCCAGTGCCTGCTTGAAGACAGCCAGGGGTCTATTGGTAATCCCCCTTATGTATGCTGGGAGGCAGTTGAACAGTCTTGGGCCCCTGACACTTACTGTGTTGTCTCTTAACGTGCTAGTGACACCCCTGCTTTTCATTGGGGGGATGTTACATCGTCTGCCGAGTCTTTTGCTTTCGTAATGAGTGATTTTTGTGTGCAAGTTCGGTTCTAGTCCCTCTAGGATTTTCCGGGTGTATATAATCATGTATCTCTCCCGACTGCGTTTCAGGGAGTACAGGTTCAGAAATTTCAAGCTCTTCCAGTAATTGAGGTGTTTTGTCTCCGTTATTCGCGCCGTGAAGGTTCTCTGTACATTTTCTAGGTCAGCAATTTCACCTGCCTTGAAAGGTGCTGTTAGTGTGAAGCAATATTCCAGCCTAGATAGAACAAGCGACCTGAAGAGTGTCATCATGGGCTTGGCATCCCTAGTTTTGAAGGTTCTCATTATCCATCCTGCCATTTTTCTAGCAGATGCGATTGATACAAAGTTATGGTCCTTGAAGGTGAGATCCTTCGACATGATCACTCCCAGGTCTTTGACGTTAGTTTTTCGCTCTATTTTGTGGTTCGAATTTGTTTTATACTCTGATGAAGTTTTAATTTCTCCATGTTTACCATATCGGAGTAATTGAAACTTCTCAGTGTTGAACTTCATATTGTTTTCTGCTCCGCCTGGAGCCTTGCAGTGTCTGCAATGGAAGACACTGTCATGCAGATTCGGGTGTCATCAGCAAAGGAAGACACGGTGCTGTGGCTGACATCATTGTCTATGTCAGATATGAGGATGTGAAACGAGATGGGAGCGAGTACTGCACCTTGCGGAACAGAGCTTTTCACCGTAGCCGCCTCAGACTTTACTCTGTTGACTAATACTTTGTGTGTTCTGTTTGTGAGGAAATTATAGATCCATCTACCAACTTTTCCTGTTATTCCTTTAGCACGCATTTTGTGCGCTATTACGCCATGGTCACACTTGGCGAAGGCTTTTGCAAAGTCTGTGTATATTACATCTGCATTCTTATTGTCTTCTAGTGCATCTAGGACCTTGTTGTAGTGATCCAGACAGGAGCGACCTACTCCAAACCCATGTTGTCCTGGGTTGTGTAACTGATGGGTATCTAGATGGGTGGCGATCTTACTTCTTAGGACCCTTTCAAAGATTTTTATGAAATGGGAAGTTAGTGTTATCGGTCTGTAGTTCTTTGCTATTGCTTTACTGCCCCCTTTGTGGAGTGCGGCTATGTTTGTTGTTTTTAGTAACTGTGGGACGACCCCAGTGTCCATTTACGGCAATGATCAAGCCGACTACTATAGTTTACATGGTCTTAACTGTTCCAAAACCAAGGGCTGGTATGCAGGACACAATGACGTCAATGACATCATAAAGAGAACCCTTGCTACAGCTGGATGTCCAGCCGAGAGAGAGCCCCGAGCACTAGCAGCCAACAATACCCACAGCCCAGCAAACCGCCGCTACGGGATCACCATCTATCCTTGGAAGAATGGCAAGCTCTTAGCATGGGACACCTACATCCATCACAGTGTTGGGCGACAGGGAGGAGCTGCTGATCACAGGGAGGAGTACAAGATCAGCAAGTACAGGGACATAAGCCAATAGTATCAATTTGCCCCATTGGGATCAGAGACCTTGGGGTCATGGGAAAAAAATGTCACACGTTTCCTTAAAGAATTGAGTCCCAGACTCATCGACACCACCATAGACCCAAGGGCAGCCACTTTCATGTTCCAGCGCCTCAGCGTAGCCATCCAGAGGGGAAATGCTTGCTGCATACTTGGCTCGCGTCCAGCCTCGGAGGAGCTGAAGGAGATTCATAATCTTTGATATATTGTACCATTGTATTCATGTTTGTGTTTTCTGTAAATTAATTCTGTCTATTAACAAATTTTCCCATAGAATATAAAATATAGGGGTGGTAGGAGAAGAAAATATTCGAACAGCTCCGGGGAGAACCTTGAGTTTTCCATGAGGTACGTTTATTGTCTTCTCTGAGGATGAGGGCCCCCATTCCAGTTATAGAGGTGGTACTTCCCTATATTATATATATATATATATATATATATATATATATATATATATATATATATATATATATATATATATATATATATATATATATAGTAGGTTGGTAGACAGCAACCACCCAGGGAAGTACTACCTTCCTGCCAGATGACTGTGAAACAGAAACCTGTAACTGTTTTGCATGATGGTAGGATTGCTGGTTTCTTTTTCTGTCTCATAAACACGCTAGATAACAGGGATATCTTGCTACTCCTACTTACACTTTGGTCACACTTCACAGACACGCACATGCATATATATATATATATACATACATACATCTAGGTTTTTCTCTTTTTTCTAAATAGCTCTTGTTCCTCTTTATTTCTTCTATTGTCCATGGGGAAGTGGAAAAGAATCTTTCCTCCGTAAGCCATGCGTGTCGTATGAGGCGACTAAAAATGCCGGGAGCAATGGGCTAGTAACCCCTTCTCCTGTAGACATTTACTAAATAAGAGAAGAAGAAAAACTTTATAAAACTGGGATGCTTAAATGTGCGTGGATGTAGTGCGGATGACAAGAAACAGATGATTGCTGATGTTATGAGTGACAAGAAGTTGGATGTCCTGGCCCTAAGCGAAACAAAGCTGAAGGGGGTAGGGGAGTTTCGGTGAGGGGAAATAAATGGGATTAAATCTGGAGTATCTGAGAGAGTTAGAGCAAAGGAAGGGGTAGCAGTAATGTTGAATGATCAGTTATGGAAGGAGAAAAGAGAATATGAATGTGTAAATTCAAGAATTATGTGGATTAAAGTAAAGGTTGGATGCAAGAAGTGGGTATGCACCTGGAGAAGAGAGGAATGCAGAGGAGAGAGAGAGATTTTGGGAGATGTTAAGTGAATGTATAGGAGACTTTGAACCAAGTGAGAGAGTAATTGTGGTAGGGGACCTGAATGCTAAAGTGGGAGAAACTTTTAGAGAGGGTGTGGTAGGTAAGTTTGGGGTGCCAGGTGTAAATGATAATGGGAGCCCTTTGATTGAACTTTGTATAGAAAGGGGTTTAGTTATACCTGGAGTTTACCTGGAGAGAGTTTCGGGGGTCAACGCCCCCGCGGCCCGGTCTGTAATACATATTTTAAGAAAAAGAGGATAAATAAGTATACAAGATATGATGTAGGGCGAAATGACAGTAGTTTGTTGGATTATGTATTGGTAGATAAAAGACTGTTGAGTAGACTTCAGGATGTACATGTTTATAGAGGGGCCACAGATATATCAGATCACTTTCTAGTTGTAGCTACACTGATAGTAAAAGGTAGATGGGATACAAGGAGAATAGAAGCATCAGGGAAGAGAGAGGTGAAGGTTTATAAACTAAAAGAGGAGGCAGTTAGGGTAAGATATAAACAGCTATTGGAGGATAGATGGGCTAATGAGAGCATAAGCAATGGGGTCGAAGAGGTATGGGGTAGGTTTAAAAATGTAGTGTTAGAGTGTTCAGCAGAAGTTTGTGGTTACAGGAAAGTGGGTGCGGGAGGGAAGAGGAGCGATTGGTGGAATGATGATGTGAAGAGAGTAGTAAGGGAGAAAAAGTTAGCATATGAGAAGTTTTTACAAAGTAGAAGTGATGCAAGGAGGGAAGAGTATATGGAGAAAAAGAGAGAGGTTAAGAGAGTGGTGAAGCAATGTAAAAAGAGAGAAAATGAGAGAGTGGGTGAGATGTTATCAACAAATTTTGTTGAAAATAAGAAAAAGTTTTGGAGTGAGATTAACAAGTTAAGAAAGCCTAGAGAACAAATGGATTTGTCAGTTAAAAATAGGAGAGGAGAGTTATTAAACGGAGAGTTAGAGGTATTGGGAAGATGGAGGGAATATTTTGAGGAATTGTTAAATGTTGATGAAGATAGGGAAGCTGTGATTTCGTGTATAGGGCAAGGAGGAACAACTTCTTGTAGGAGTGAGGAAGAGCCAGTTGTGAGTGTGGGGGAAGTTCGTGAGGCAGTAGGTAAAATGAAAGGGGGTAAGGCAGCCGGGATTGATGGGATAAAGATAGAAATGTTAAAAAGCAGGTGGGGATATAGTTTTGGAGTGGTTGGTGCAATTATTTAATAAATGTATGGAAGAGGGTAAGGTACCTAGGGATTGGCAGAGAGCATGCATAGTTCCTTTGTATAAAGGCAAAGGGGATAAAAGAGAGTGCAAAAATTATAGGGGAATAAGTCTGTTGAGTATACCTGGCAAAGTGTATGGTAGAGTTATTATTGAAAGAATTAAGAGTAAGACGGAGAATAGGATAGCAGATGAACAAGGAGGCTTTAGGAAAGGTAGGGGGTGTGTGGACCAGGTGTTTACAGTGAAACATATAAGTGAACAGTATTTAGATAAGGCTAAAGAGGTCTTTGTGGCATTTATGGATTTGGAAAAGGCGTATGACAGGGTGGATAGGGGGGCAATGTGGCAGATGTTGCAGGTGTATGGTGTAGGAGGTAGGTTACTGAAAGCAGTGAAGAGTTTTTACGAGGATAGTGAGGCTCAAGTTAGAGTATGTAGGAAAGAGGGAAATTATTTCCCAGTAAAAGTAGGCCTTAGACAGGGATGTGTGATGTCACCGTGGTTGTTCAATATATTTGTAGATGGGGTTGTAAGAGAAGTAAATGCGAGGGTCTTGACAAGAGGCGTTTACCTGGAGTTTACCTGGAGAGAGTTCCGGGGGTCAACGCCCCCGCGGCCCGGTCTGAGACCAGGCCTCCTGGTGGATCAGAGCCTGATCAACCAGGCTGTTGCTGCTGGCTGCACGCAAACCAACATACGAGCCACAGCCCGGCTGATCCGGAACTGACTTTAGGTGCTTGTCCAGTGCCAGCTTAAAGACTGCCAGGGGTCTGTTGGTAATCCCCCTTATGTGTGCTGGGAGGCAGTTGAACAGTCTCGGGCCCCTGACACTTATTGTATGGTCTCTTAACGTGCTAGTGACACCCCTGCTTTTCATTGGGGGGATGGTGCATCGTCTGCCAAGTCTTTTGCTTTCGTAATGAGTGATTTTCGTGTGCAAGTTCGGTACTAGTCCCTCTAGGATTTTCCAGGTGTATATAATCTTGTATCTCTCCCTCCTGCGTTCCAGGGAATACAGGTTTAGGAACCTCAAGCGCTCCCAATAATTGAGGTGTTTTATCTCCGTTATGCGCGCCGTGAAAGTTCTCTGTACATTTTCTAGGTCGGCAATTTCACCTGCCTTGAAAGGTGCTGTTAGTGTGCAGCAATATTCCAGCCTAGATAGAACAAGTGACCTGAAGAGTGTCATCATGGGCTTGGCCTCCCTAGTTTTGAAGGTTCTCATTATCCATCCTGTCATTTTTCTAGCAGATGCGATTGATACAATGTTATGGTCCTTGAAGGTGAGATCCTCCGACATGATCACTCCCAGGTCTTTGACGTTGGTGTTTCGCTCTGTTTTGTGGCCAGAATTTGTTTTGTACTCTGAGATAAAAGATGAAGAATCACACATAAAGTGGGAGTTGTCACAGTTGCTCTTTGCTGATGACACTGTGCTTCTGGGAGATTCTGAAGAGAAGTTGCAGAGATTGGTGGATGAATTTGGTAGGGTGTGCAAAAGAAGAAAATTGAAAGTGAATACAGGAAAGAGTAAGGTTATGAGGATAACAAAAAGATTAGGTGATGAAAGATTGGATATCAGATTGGAGGGAGAGAGTATGGAGGAGGTGAATGTATTCAGATATTTGGGAGTGGACGTGTCAGCGGATGGGTCTATGAAAGATGAGGTGAATCATAGAATTGATGAGGGGAAAAGGGTGAGTGGTGCACTTAGGAGTCTGTGGAGACAAAGAACTTTGTCCTTGGAGGCAAAGAAGGGAATGTATGAGAGTATAGTTTTACCAACGCTCTTATATGGGTGTGAAGCATGGGTGATGAATGTTGCAGCGAGGAGAAGGCTGGAGGCAGTGGAGATGTCATGTCTGAGAGCAATGTGTGGTGTGAATATAATGCAGAGAATTCGTAGTTTGGAAGTTAGGAGGAGGTGCGGGATTACCAAAACTGTTGTCCAGAGGGCTGAGGAAGGGTTGTTGAGGTGGTTCGGACATGTGGAGAGAATGGAGCGAAACAGAATAACTTCAAGAGTGTATCAGTCTGTAGTGGAAGGAAGGCGGGGTTGGGGTCGGCCTAGGAAAGGTTGGAGGGAGGGGGTAAAGGAGGTTTTGTGTGCGAGGGGCTTGGACTTCCAGCAGGCATGCGTGAGCGTGTTTGATAGGAGTGAATGGAGACAAATGGTTTTTAATACTTGACGTGCTGTTGGAGTGTGAGCAAAGTAACATTTATGAAGGGGTTCAGGGAAACCGGCAGGCCGGACTTGAGTCCTGGAGATGGGAAGTACAGTGCCTGCACTCTGAAGGAGGGGTGTTAATGTTGCAGTTTAAAAACTGTAGTGTAAAGCACCCTTCTGGCAAGACAGTGATGGAGTGAATGATGGTGAAAGTTTTTCTTTTTCGGGCCACCCTGCCTTGGTGGGAATCGGCCGGTGTGATAATAAAAAAAAAAAAAAAAAAAAAAAAAAAAAAAAAAAAAAAAAAAAAAAAAAAAAACATATATATATATATATATAAATATATATATATATATATATATATATATATATATTTACATATATATATATATATATATATATATATATATATATATATGTCGTGCCGAATAGGCAGAACTTGCGATCTTGGCTTAAATAGCAACGTTCATCTTGCCATATAGGACAAGTGAAAATTTGTGTATGCAATAATTTCGCCAAAATCATTCTGAACCTAACGAAAAAAAATATATTTCACTGTGTTTGTTTAGTATTAAATTATTGTAAACAAATCTAAAATATATTTAGTTGGGTTAGGCTAAAATAAATTCTTCTTGTTATAGTAAGGTTAGGTAAGTTTTCTAAGTTCCTTCTGGTGCATTATTATTATTATTATAATCAAAAAGAAGCGCTAAGCCACAAGGACTATACAGCACCTTCTGGTGCAAAATTAAAAATTTTTTGCATCAACATTAATGAAAAAAAAAAAAAAAAAAAAAAAAAAAAAAAAAAAAAAAAAAAAAAAAAAAAAAAAAAAAAAAAAAAAATATATATCTTTAAACGTATACGAGAAAATTTTAGAAAGGACTTAATTTTAAATGAGTTCTTGCTAATTGACCAGTTTTACATATTCGGCACGACATATATATATATATATATATATATATATATATATATATATATATATATATATATATATATATATATATATATATATATATATATATATATATATATATATATATATATCTTCTTTTAGGTCAGGGATTATTCATTTAAAATCCAAAAATATGGATACAATAAGACAACATATCAAAGATTATAAATCTTCTCCAGATTCATAATGCTGAAATATTTGTTAATTTAATAATTTAGCTTTTTCCTCTAAATTTTCCGAACTGAGAAGTAAGCATCAGTGGTTGATCACACCTACCATGCAAGGCTTACAATAACACTAAAGAGTATCTCAGGCTGAGGAGAGTCATCAACCTTTGTGTCTTTCCTCTTTGTGAATACTCAACTCTGCATTTATATCTCGAGTTCAGAAAATGATGTTACTTTACTTTTGGAATTGCAAGGACACGCCTAATCACTTATTTTTTTAAGTGGGAGTAACAAAATAAAATTTATACGACGTTCCATGAGCTACTTAGAGGGTCACGTCAAGACCCTTGTCAGGCGATTTTCTCCTACGAATATAAATCCAGTCAACCAACCTTAAGATTAGGAAAGTTTTTGCAATGTCTGGATATATGTGTCTCTACTGAATCTTTACATTGTTTTGAAAGTCAATTTTATTCTTCACCTGAAGTGTCAAGTTCAGTGCTCACTGATGCTCAGCTACAGCACTAAAATACTCCAGATTTTACATTTATTATTTATTCTCCAGTTTTTAATACGGGAGCAACGATAGATTGCTACTTAAAATACTGCAGGTTGATAACTACCTCACTATATAACAGGAAATAATCGCAAAGTTTGTCTCTGAACTCCAGCTCTTCGGCTGAAGTTAAATATAAGTGAAATAAGACAGATATTGAACATAGGTTTCCTGCCATTAACTTAAAATGCAAAATTCTTCCCATTCTTTTTCGGAGCTTTGGTTTTCTTATTTATATTCTATTTCTTACACTGTGTCGCTGACAGTTTCAATTTCGAAGTTTGTGAAGGTCATAAGATAAATATGAACGTCATACCAGTAACAATACTCAGTGTTCTAGTCAATACAAAAGCAAAAAGCAAAAAAAGTGTTCACTATATGTATACAACAGAACGTTTCTATTAACAGGGTGGTGTTAGCTGACGATCAGTGACGCCACTTACATGTACCTCTTTCAAGCCAAGCCAATTTTTCCTGGATTTATATTCCTAATTGCAAGTGTTCTAATCGCCTTAAATTCAAAAATACATTATGTTTAAAGACTCGAAAAGTAATGTGTTTTATATTAAGTCACAGCAGCCTTAAATATTTCCTGGAACATACCTGGCCTCAGTAATAATAAATTGTGATTCATGTTTCATAAGACAAGCACTCAGAATATCAAGTTCAATGAAAGATTTTACCTTCAAATTTTCCAGCACTGTCAGTTCACTGGTCGTTTGGCTGACTCAACATGCGAAAACAAATTGACTCCCCATTCAGTGAACTGGCAGAATTCTAGAAAATTTAAATATAATAATTTGTTCATGGAATGTACTATTCTTGAGTCTTGTATTATCAAATATAAATCACAACATGTTAATTTTGAAGTAGATATACAGTGAACAGAAAAATATTGATCAAAGTACAGGGCGCAGATCTTCAAGAAAGCTGACTAGGATGAAGTACATGAGTGGGTGTGGGTGGGTGTGAGATGGATCTGATTACCTTGTGCTACTAGGTCAGATGCCATGCTCCTTCCTTAAGTAAATGTGACCTGACCTGGCTAGGTTGGGGCATTGGCTTAAGCCAGTAGGAGACTTGGACCTGCCTCGCATGGGCCAGTAAGCCTGCTGCAGTGTTCCTTCTTTCTTATGTTCTTATGATGCCACAGTAGACATTAACATTAGACCCGAGTTACTTCTTTCACCAAATAACGTTACAAAATAGCATTAGTATATTTGTAATATATTTATTAATTAGACAATTCATTCCCTTAATTTGTTCAGTGTAGTCAAACCAGTTTCCGGGATTTCAACTCAGACTTCCTTGTTTAATACTGAATGGATGGATAATTTTTATGCTCTCTTGGTTTAATATAAAGACTTGTCTCCTACAACAATGATAACATTTGTCATTTTCTCCAACTGCTGTTCCTTCATTATCTGCACCAAGAGATACACAAGTGGTTTTGCAAAATCTGACAATGATTTATTAATAATTTACACAAGCCCAAATAATACTTAATGATTTTATTAACTCCCGCCTCGCCACTGCCTGTGTTATTGTGTTTCAGAACACACACATCTGTGTATGCTAGGGGCCCTCATTTAAAACTACAGTTGACTGGTATAAGCTAGATGAGAGCTCCATGGTACTGGAGTCATGTACCCGGCTACTCAGCCTGTCCATACGACGTGTGTATTAATTTATACAGTGAGGTTTCTTTCATCTTACTCTATTTTCATAAGGTTGATATAGGCTGTTTACTAACTCCAGCGACAATGTTCCAGACACTTCCTCATACTCCAGGCAACACAGTTGCCAGGTAAAGACACACACTTAGGCAACACCGTTATCAGGTACACTCACACACACCCATGCAGCACCGATGCCCGGTACATACACACAAAGACACATCCACGCAACAAACACAGGCAGCGTTAAACTACAGACCAGTGTCACTGACATGTATAACATGGAAAATCATGAAGAAGATTATGAGGAGAAAAGTGGTGGAGCACCTAGAAAGATATAAGGTTATACACGATAAGCAGCAGGTATCAGGGAGGGAAAATCCTGTCATAATGCTACTGGAGTTTTACAACAATGAAACAAGTAAGGCAAGAGAGAGAGAGAGAGAGAGAGAGAGAGAGAGAGAGAGAGAGAGAGAGAGAGAGAGAGAGAGAGAGAGAGAGAGAGAGAGAGAGAGAGAGAGAGAGAACTGGATAGACTGCATTTTCTTGAACTATAAAAAGGCTTTCGACACAGTTCCGCCCGAGAGATTAGTGCAAAAGCTAGAGGAGCACGTAGGACTAAAGGGAAAGGCACAGTAATGGATCAGGAAATACCTGACAGGAAGGAAACAACGAGTGATGGAACGTAACGAGGTGTCAGAGTGGGTGTATGTGACAAGCGGGGTTCCACAAGGGTCAGTCCTAGGACCAGTGCTGTTTCTGGTATATGTGAATGACATGACGGAAGGAATAGATTCAGAGGCGTTCCTGTTTGCAGACAATATGAAGCTAATGCGGAATATTTAAGAGGATGAGGATAAGGTAGGGCGACAAAGGGATCTGGTCAGACGGAAAACCTGGTCCAACAATTGGTTCCTGGAGTTTAAACCCACCAAGTGAAAAGTCATGAAGACTGGGGAAGGTCAAAGAAGACCGCAGACGGAGTACACACTGGAGGACCAAAGGCTGCAAACTTCACTCAAAGATAAGGATCTTGGGGTGAGTATCATAACGAGCACATCTGAAGCGCACATCAACCAAATAACTGCTGCAGCATATGGGCGCCTGGTAAACCCTAAGAATATCATTTCAACACCTGAGTAAGGAGTCATACAAGACGCTGTACACTGTACGTCAGGCCTATATGTACTGGAATATGCAGCACTAGTATGAAACCCATACCTGGTCAAGCACGTTAAGAGATTAGAGAAAGTACAAATGTTTTCAGCAAGACTAGTCCCGGAGCTGACAACACTGAAGGACAGGAGGGATAGGGAGGACATGATAACAACATACAAAATACTAAGAGGAATTGACAAGGTGGATAGGGACAGAATGTATCAGAGATGACACACAGCGAAAAAGGGGTAACAACTGGAAGTTGAAAACTCAAATGAGTCACAGGGATGGTAGAAAGTATTTTTTCAGATACAGAGTTGTCAGGAAGTGGAACAATTTGGAGAGTGATGTGGTGGAGGCATGGTTAAGACACAGTTTTAAGAAAAGGTACGATAAAGTTCATGGAGCAGGGAGAGAGTGAACCTAGTAAGGATCAGCGAAGAGCCGGGGCCAGGAGCTATATGAATCGACCCCTTCAATCACAAATAGGTGAGTACACCCAGGCAGCCCCGTTGCCAGGTAAACACACACACACAAACACACACACACACAAACAGGAGCTAAGACTCGACCCCTGCAACCACAAATAGGTGAGTACAAACACACACACACACACACACACAAACACACACACACACACACACACACACACACACACACACACACACACACACACACACACACACACACACACACGGTAGTTCGTCAGTCACAGAATAGTCAGGAAGTGCAATAGTTTGGGAAGCGATGTAGTGGAGGCAGGATCCATTCATAGCTTTAAGCAGAGGTATGATAAATCTCATGGTGCGGGGAGAGTGACCTAGTAGAGGCCAGTGAAAAGGCGGGGCCAGGAGCTATGAATCGACCCCTGCAACCACAACTAGGTGAATACAACTAGGTGAGTACACACACACTCTCTCTCTCACACACACACAGGCAGAACAGGTAAACACAACCCAGGCAGCAGAGTTGCCAGGTAAACACACACACCCCAGGCAGCAGAGTTGCCATGTAAACACACACACTCCAGGCAGCAGAGTTGCCAGGTAAACACACACCCCAGGCAGCAGAGTTGCCAGTTAAACACACACCCCAGGCAGCAGAGTTGCCAGGTAAACACACACCCCAGGCAGCAGAGTTACCAGGTAAACACACACCCCAGGCAGCAGAGATGCCAGGTGAACACACACACCCCAGGCAGCAGAGTTGCCAGGTAAACACACACACCCCAGGCAGCAGAGTTGCCAGGTAAACACACACACGCCAGGCAGCAGAGTTGCCAGGTAAACACACACACCCCAGGCAGCAGAGTTGCCAGGTAAACACACACACACCCCAGGCAGCAGAGTTGCCAGGTATATACACACACACCCCAGGCAGCAGAGTTGCCAGGTAAACACACACACGCCAGGCAGCAGAGTTGCCAGGTAAACACACACACCCCAGGCAGCAGAGTTGCCAGGTAAACACACACACCCCAGGCAGCAGAGTTGCCAGGTGAACACACACCCCGGGCAGCAGAGTTGCCAGGTATACACACACACACCAGGCAGCAGAGTTGCCAGGTGAACACACACACCCCAGGCATCAAAGTTGCCAGGTAAACACACACACCCCAGGCAGCAGAGTTGCCAGGTAAACACACACACCCCAGGCAGCAGAGTTGCCAGATATACACACACACCCCAGGCAGCAGAGTTGCCAGGTAAACACACACACGCCAGGCAGCAGAGTTGCCAGGTATATACACACACACCCCAGGCAGCAGAGTTGCCAGGTAAACACACACACCCCAGGCAGCAGAGTTGCCTGGTAAACACACACACCCCAGGCAGCAGAGTTGCCAGGTAAACACACACACCCCAGGCAGCAGAGTTGCCAGGTAAACACACACACCCCAGGCAGCAGAGTTGCCAGGTAAACACACACACCCCAGGCAGCAGAGTTGCCAGGTAAACACACACACCCCAGGCAGCAGAGTCGCCAGGTGAACACACACCCCGGGCAGCAGAGTTGCCAGGTATACACACACACACCAGGCAGCAGAGTTGCCAGGTGAACACACACACCCCAGGCATCAAAGTTGCCAGGTAAACACACACACCCCAGGCAGCAGAGTTGCCAGGTAAACACACACACCCCAGGCAGCAGAGTTGCCAGATATACACACACACCCCAGGCAGCAGAGTTGCCAGGTAAACACACACACGCCAGGCAGCAGAGTTGCCAGGTATATACACACACACCCCAGGCAGCAGAGTTGCCAGGTAAACACACACACCCCAGGCAGCAGAGTTGCCAGATATACACACACACCCCAGGCAGCAGAGTTGCCAGGTAAACACACACACGCCAGGCAGCAGAGTTGCCAGGTATATACACACACACCCCAGGCAGCAGAGTTGCCAGGTAAACACACACACCCCAGGCAGCAGAGTTGCCTGGTAAACACACACACCCCAGGCAGCAGAGTTGCCAGGTAAACACACACACCCCAGGCAGCAGAGTTGCCAGGTAAACACACACACCCCAGGCAGCAGAGTTGCCAGGTATACACACACACCCCAGGCAGCAGAGTTGCCAGGTAAACACACACACCCCAGGCAGCAGAGTTGCCAGGTAAACACACACACCCCAGGCAGCAGAGTTGCCAGGTAAACACACACACCCCAGGCAGCAGAGTTGCCAGGTAAACACACACACCCCAGGCAGCAGAGTTGCCAGGTAAACACACACACGCCAGGCAGCAGAGTTGCCAGGTATACACACACACCCCAGGCAGCAGAGTTGCCAGGTAAACACACACACCCCAGGCATCAGAGTTGCCAGGTAAACACACACACCCCAGGCAGCAGAGTTGCCAGGTAAACGCACACACCCCAGGCAGCAGAGTTGCCAGGTATACACACACACCCCAGGCAGCAGAGTTGCCAGGTAAACACACACACGCCAGGCAGCAGAGTTGCCAGGTATATACACACACACCCCAGGCAGCAGAGTTGCCAGTTAAACACACACAAACCAGGCAGCAGAGTTGCCTGGTAAACACACACACCCCAGGCAGCAGAGTTGCCAGGTAAACACACAAACCCCAGGCAGCAGAGTTGTCAGGTAAACACACACACACCCCAGGCAGCAGAGTTGCCAGGTAAACACACACACACCCCAGGCATCAGAGTTGCCAGGTAAACACACACACGCCAGGCAGCACAGTTGCCAGGTAAACACACACACCCCAGGCAGCAGAGTTGCCAGGTAAACACACACACCCCAGGCAGCAGAGTTGCCAGGTAAACACACACACCCCAGACAGCAGAGTTGCCAGGTAAACACACACACCCCAGGCATCAGAGTTGCCAGGTAAACACACACACCCCAGGCTGCAGAGTTGCCAGGTATACACACACACCCCAGGCATCAGAGTTGCCAGGTAAACACACACACCCCAGGCAGCAGAGTTGCCAGGTAAACATACACAGCCCAGGCATCAGAGTTGCCAGGTAAACACACACACGCCAGGCAGCAGAGTTGCCAGGTATACACACACACACACCCCAGGCAGCAGAGTTGCCAGGTAAACACACACACCCCAGGCAGCAGAGTTGCAAGGTATACACACACACACCAGGCAGCAGAGTTGCCAGGTAAACACACACACGCCAGGCAGCAGAGTTGCCAGGTAAACACACACACCCCAGGCAGCAGAGTTGCCAGGTAAACACACACACCCCAGGCCGCAGACTTGCCAGGTATACACACACACACCAGGCAGCAGAGTTGCCAGGTAAACACACACACGCCAGGCAGCAGAGTTGCCAGGTAAACACACACACCACAGGCAGCAGAGTTGCCAGGTAAACAAACACACGCCAGGCAGCAGAGTTGCCAGGTAAACACACACACGCCAGGCAGCAGAGTTGCCAGGTAAACACACACACACCAGGCAGCAGAGTTGCCAGGTAAACACACACACACCAGGCAGCAGAGTTGCCAGGTAAACACACACACACCAGGCAGCAGAGTTGCCAGGTAAACACACACACCCCAGGCAGCAGAGTTGCCAGGTAAACACACACACCCCAGGCAGCAGAGTTGCCAGGTAAACACACACACCCCAGGCATCAGAGTTGCCAGGTAAACACACACCCCAGGCAGCAGAGTTGCCAGGTAAACACACACACCCCAGGCAGCAGAGTTGCCAGGTAAACACACACCCCAGGCATCAGAGTTGCCAGGTAAACACACACACCCCAGGCAGCAGAGTTGCCAGGTATACACACACACCCCAGGCAGCAGAGTTGCCAGGTAAACACACACAACCCAGCCAGCAGAGTTGCCAGGTAAACACACACACGCCAGGCAGCAGAGTTGCCAGGTTTACACACACACCCCAGGCAGCAGAGTTGCCAGGTAAACACACACGCCAGGCAGCAGGTTTGCCAGGTAAACACACACACCCAAGGCAGCAGAGTTGCCAGGTATACACACACACCCCAGACAGCAGAGTTACCAGGTAAACACACACACGCCAGGCAGCAGAGTTGCCAGGTAAACACACACACGCCAGGCAGCAGAGTTGCCAGGTAAACACTCACACGCCAGGCAGCAGAGTTGCCAGGTAAACACACACACCCCAGGCAGCAGAGTTGCCAGGTATACACACACACCCCAGGCAGCAGAGTTGCCAGGTAAACACACACACCCCAGGCAGCAGAGTTACCAGGTAAACACACACACGCCAGGCAGCAGAGTTACCAGGTAAACACACACACGCCAGGCAGCAGAGTTGCCAGGTAAACACTCACATGCCAGGCAGCAGAGTTGCCAGGTAAACACACATACGCCAGGTAGCAGAGTTGTCAGGTAAACACACACACGCCAGGTAGCAGAGTTGCCAGGTAAACACACACACGCCAGGCAGCAGAGTTGCCAGGTAAACACACACGCCAGGCAGCAGAGTTGCCAGGTAAACACACACCCCAGGCAGCAGAGTTGCCAGGTAAACACACACACGCCAGGCAGCAGAGTTGCCAGGTAAACACACACACGCCAGGCAGCAGAGTTGCCAGGTAAACACACACACGCCAGGCAGCAGAGTTGCCAGGTAAACACACACACACCAGGCAGCAGAGTTGCCAGGAAAACACACACGCCAGGCAGCAGAGTTGCCAGGTAAACACACACACGCCAGGCAGCAGAGTTGCCAGGTAAACACACACACGCCAGGCAGCAGAGTTGCCAGGTAAACACACACACGCCAGGCAGCAGAGTTGCCAGGTAAACACACACACGCCAGGCAGCAGAGTTGCCAGGTAAACACACACACGCCAGGCAGCAGAGTTGCCAGGTCAACACACACACGCCAGGCAGCAGAGTTGCCAGGTAAACACACACGCCAGGCAGCAGAGTTGCCAGGTAAACACACACGCCAGGCAGCAGAGTTGCCAGGTAAACACACACGCCAGGAAGCAGAGTTGCCAGGTAAACACACACACGCCAGGCAGCAGAATTGCCAGGTAAACACACACAAGCCAGGCAGCAGAGTTGCCAGGTAAACACACGCGCCAGGCAGCAGAGTTGCCAGGTAAACACTCACACGCCAGGCAGCAGAGTTGCCAGGTAAACACACACACGCCAGGCAGCAGACTTGTAAGGTAAACACACACGCGCCAGGTAGCAGAGTTGCCAGGTAAACACACACACGCCAGGCAGCAGAGTTGCCAGGTAAACACACACACACGCCAGGCAGCAGAGTTGCCAGGTAAACACACACACACCAGGCAGCAGAGTTGCCAGGTAAACACACACACGCCAGGCAGCAGAGTTGCCAGGTAAACACACACACCCCAGGCAGCAGAGTTGCCAGGTAAACACACACACACGCCAGGCAGCAGAGTTGCCAGGTAAACACACACACGCCAGGCAGCAGAGTTGCCAGGTAAACACACACACGCCAGGCAGCAGAGTTGCCAGGTAAACACACACACGCCAGGCAGCAGAGTTGCCAAGTAAACACACACACCAGGCAGCAGATATGCCAAGTAAACACACACGCCAGGCAGCAGAGTTGCCAGGCAAACACACACACGGCAGGCAGCAGAGTTGCCAGGTAAACACACACACGCCAGGCAGCAGAGTTGCCAGGTAAACGCACACACGCCAGGCAGCAGAGTTGCCAGGTAAACACACACACGCCAGGCAGCAGAGTTGCCAGGTAAACACACACACGCCAGGCAGCAGAGTTGCCAGGTAAACACACAGACGCCAGGCAGCAGAGTTGCCAGGTAAACACACACGCCAGGCAGCAGAATTGCCAGGTAAACCCACACACGCCAGGCAGCAGAGTTGCCAGGTAAACACACACACGCCAGGCAGCAGAGTTGCCAGGTAAACACACACACGCCAGGCAGCAGAGTTGCCAGGTAAACACACACACGCCAGGCAGCAGAGTTGCCAGGTAAACACACACACCCCAGGCAGCAGAGTTGCCAGGTAAACACACACACGCCAGGCAGCAGAGTTGCCAGGTAAACACACACACGCCAGGCAGCAGAGTTGCCAGGTAAACACACACACGCCAGGCAGCAGAGTTGCCAGGTAAACACACACACGCCAGGCAGCAGAGTTGCCAGGTAAACACACACACGCCAGGCAGCAGAGTTGCCAGGTAAACACACACGCCAGGCAGCAGAGTTGACAGGTAAACACACACGCCAGGCAGCAGAGTTGCCAGGTAAACACACACCCCAGGCAGCAGAGTTGCCAGGTAAACACACACACGCCAGGCAGCAGAGTTGCCAGGTAAACACACACACTCCAGGCAGCAGAGTTGCCAGGTAAACACACACGCCAGGCAGCAGAGTTGCCAGGTAAACACACACACCCCAGGCAACAGAGTTGCCAGGTAAACACACACACACCAGGCAGCAGAGTTGCCAGGTATACACACACATGCCAGGCAGCACAGTTGCCAGGTAAACACACACACGCCAGGCAGCAGAGTTGCCAGGTAAACACACACACGCCAGGCAGCAGAGTTGCCAGGTATACACACACACCCCAGGCAGTAGAGTTGCCAGGTAAACACACACACGCACGCAGCAGAGTTGCAAGGTAAACACACACACCCCAGGCAGCAGAGTTGCCAGGTAAACACACACACGCCAGGCAGCAGAGTTGCCAGGTAAACACACACACGCCAGGCAGCAGAGTTGCCAGGTAAACACACACACCCCAGGCAGCAGAGTTGCCAGGTATACACACACACGCCAGGCAGCAGAGTTGCCAGGTAAACACACACACGCCAGGCAGCAGAGTTGCCAGGTAAACACACACACACGCCAGGCAGCAGAGTTGCCAGGTAAACACACACACACCAGGCAGCAGAGTTGCCAGGTATACACACACATGCCAGGCAGCACAGTTGCCAGGTAAACACACACACGCCAGGCAGCAGAGTTGCCAGGTATACACACACACCCCAGGCAGTAGAGTTGCCAGGTAAACACACACACGCACGCAGCAGAGTTGCCAGGTAAACACACACACACCAGGCAGCAGAGTTGCCAGGTATACACACACACCCCAGGCAGCAGAGTTGCCAGGTAAACACACACACGCCAGGCAGCAGAGTTGCCAGGTAAACACACACACGCCAGGCAGCAGAGTTGCCAGGTAAACACACACACCCCAGGCAGCAGAGTTGCCAGGTATACACACACACGCCAGGCAGCAGAGTTGCCAGGTAAACGCTCACACGCCAGGCAGCAGAGTTGCCAGGTAAACACACACACGCCAGGCAGCAGAGTTGCCAGGTAAACACACACACACCAGGCAGCAGGTTGCCAGGTATACACACACATGCCAGGCAGCACAGTTGCCAGGTAAACACACACACGCCAGGCAGCAGAGTTGCCAGGTAAACACACACACGCCAGGCAGCAGAGTTGCCAGGTAAACACACACACGCCAGGCAGCAGAGTTGCCAGGTAAACACACACACCCCAGGCAGCAGAGTTGCCAGGTAAACACACACACCCCAGGCAGCAGAGTTGCCAGGTATACACACACACACCAGGCAGCAGAGTTGCCAGGTAAACACACACACCCCAGGCAGCAGAGTTGCCAGGTATGCACACACACGCCAGGCAGCAGAGTTGCCAGGTATGCACACACACCCCAGGCATCAGAGTTGCCAGGTAAACACACACACGCGAGGCAGCAGAGTTGCCAGGTAAACACACACACCCCAGGCAGCAGAGTTGCCAGGTATACACACACACCCCAGGCAGCAGAGTTGCCAGGTAAACACACACACGCCAGGCAGCAGAGTTGCCAGGTAAACACACACACGCCAGGCAGCAGAGTTGCCAGGTAAACACACACACCCCAGGCAGCAGAGTTGCCAGGTAAACACACACACACCAGGCAGCAGAGTTGCCAGGTATACACACACACCACAGGCAGCAGAGTTGCCAGGTAAACACACACACGCCAGGCAGCAGAGTTGCCAGGTAAACACACACACGCCAGGCAGCAGAGTTGCCAGGTAAACACTCACACGCCAGGCAGCAGAGTTGCCAGTTATGCACACACACCCCAGGCATCAGAGTTGCCAGGTAAACACACACACGCGAGGCAGCAGAGTTGCCAGGTAAACACACACACCCCAGGCAGCAGAGTTGCCAGGTATACACACACACCCCAGGCAGCAGAGTTGCCAGGTAAACACACACACGCCAGGCAGCAGAGTTGCCAGGTAAACACACACACGCCAGGCAGCAGAGTTGCCAGGTAAACACACACACGCCAGGCAGCAGAGTTGCCAGGTATACACACACACCACAGGCAGCAGAGTTGCCAGGTAAACACACACACGCCAGGCAGCAGAGTTGCCAGGTAAACACACACACGCCAGGCAGCAGAATTGCCAGGTAAACGCACACACGCCAGGCAGCAGAGTTGCCAGGTAAACACACACGCCAGGCAGCAGAGTTGCCAGGTAAACACACACACGCCAGGCAGCAGAGTTGCCAGGTAAACACACACACGCCAGGCAGCAGAGTTGCCAGGTAACACACACAGACGCCAGGCAGCAGAGTTGCCAAGTAAACACACACGCCAGGCAGCAGAGTTGCCAGGTAAACACACACACGCCAGGCAGCAGAGTTGCCAGGTAAACACACACACGCCAGGCAGCAGAGTTGCCAGGTAAACACACACACGCCAGGCAGCAGAGTTGCCAGGTAAACACACACGCCAGGCAGCAGAGTTGCCAGGTAAACACACACACGCCAGGCAGCAGAGTTGCCAGGTAAACACACACACGCCAGGCAGCAGAGTTGCCAGGTAAACACACACACGCCAGGCAGCAGAGTTGCCAGGTAAACACACACACGCCAGGCAGCAGAGTTGCCAGGTAAACACACACACGCCAGGCAGCAGAGTTGCCAGGTAAACACACACACGCCAGGCAGCAGAGTTGCCAGGTAAACACACACACGCCAGGCAGCAGAGTTGCCAGGTAAACACACACACGCCAGGCAGCAGAGTTGCCAGGTAAACACACACACGCCAGGCAGCAGAGTTGCCAGGTAAACACACACACGCCAGGCAGCAGAGTTGCCAGGTAAACACACACACGCCAGGCAGCAGAGTTGCCAGGTAAACACACACACGCCAGGCAGCAGAGTTGCCAGGTAAACACACACACGCCAGGCAGCAGAGTTGCCAGGTAAACACACACACGCCAGGCAGCAGAGTTGCCAGGTAAACACACACACACGCCAGGCAGCAGAGTTGCCAGGTAAACATACACACCCCAGGCAGCAGAGTTGCCAGGTAAACACACACATGCCAGGCAGCACAGTTGCCAGGTAAACACACACACCCCAGGCAGCAGAGTTGCCAGGTAAACACACACACCCCAGGCAGCAGAGTTGCCAGGTAAACACACACACGCCAGGCAGCAGAGTTGCCAGGTAAACACACACACGCCAGGCAGCAGAGTTGCCAGGTAAACACACACACGCCAGGCAGCAGAGTTGCCAGGTAAACACACACACGCCAGGCAGCAGAGTTGCCAGGTAAACACACACACGCCAGGCAGCAGAGTTGCCAGGTAAACACACACACGCCAGGCAGCAGAGTTGCCAGGTAAACACACACACGCCAGGCAGCAGAGTTGCCAGGTAAACACACACACGCCAGGCAGCAGAGTTGCCAGGTAACACACACACGCCAGGCAGCAGAGTTGCCAGGTAAACACACACACGCCAGGCAGCAGAGTTGCCAGGTAAACACACACACGCCAGGCAGCAGAGTTGCCAGGTAAACACACACACGCCAGGCAGCAGAGTTGCCAGGTAAACACACACACGCCAGGCAGCAGAGTTGCCAGGTAAACACACACGCCAGGCAGCAGAGTTGCCAGGTAAACACACACACGCCAGGCAGCAGAGTTGCCAGGTAAACACACACACGCCAGGCAGCAGAGTTGCCAGGTAAACACACACACGCCAGGCAGCAGAGTTGCCAGGTAAACACACACACGCCAGGCAGCAGAGTTGCCAGGTAAACACACACACGCCAGGCAGCAGAGTTGCCAGGTAAACACACACACCCCAGGCAGCAGAGTTGCCAGGTAAACACACACACGCCAGGCAGCAGAGTTGCCAGGTAAACACACACACCCCAGGCAGCAGAGTTGCCAGGTAAACACACACACGCCAGGCAGCAGAGTTGCCAGGTAAACACACACACGCCAGGCAGCAGAGTTGCCAGGTAAACACACACACGCCAGGCAGCAGAGTTGCCAGGTAAACACACACACGCCAGGCAGCAGAGTTGCCAGGTAAACACACACACGCCAGGCAGCAGAGTTGCCAGGTAAACACACACACCCCAGGCAGCAGAGTTGCCAGGTAAACACACACACGCCAGGCAGCAGAGTTGCCAGGTAAACACACACACGCCAGGCAGCAGAGTTGCCAGGTAAACACACACACGCCAGGCAGCAGAGTTGCCAGGTAAACACACACACGCCAGGCAGCAGAGTTGCCAGGTAAACACACACACCCCAGGCAGCAGAGTTGCCAGGTAAACACACACACGCCAGGCAGCAGAGTTGCCAGGTAAACACACACATGCCAGGCAGCAGATTTGCCAGGTAAACACATACGCCAGGCAGCAGAGTTGCCAGGTAAACACACACACGCCAGGCAGCAGAGTTGCCAGGTAAACACACACACGCCAGGCAGCAGAGTTGCCAGGTAAACACACACACGCCAGGCAGCAGAGTTGCCAGGTAAACACACACACGCCAGGCAGCAGAGTTGCCAGGTAAACACACGCACGCCAGGCAGCAGAGTTGCCAGGTAAACACACACACGCCAGGCAGCAGAGTTGCCAGGTAAACACACACACGCCAGGCAGCAGAGTTGCCAGGTAAACACACACACCCCAGGCAGCAGAGTTGCCAGGTAAACACACACACGCCAGGCAGCAGAGTTGCCAGGTAAACACACACACGCCAGGCAGCAGAGTTGCCAGGTAAACACACACACGCCAGGCAGCAGAGTTGCCAGGTAAACACACACACCCCAGGCAGCAGAGTTGCCAGGTAAACACACACACGCCAGGCAGCAGAGTTGCCAGGTAAACACACACACGCCAGGCAGCAGAGTTGCCAGGTAAACACACACACGCCAGGCAGAAGAGTTGCCAGGTAAACACACACACGCCAGGCAGCAGAGTTGCCAGGTAAACACACACACGCCAGGCAGCAGAGTTGCCAGGTAAACACACACACGCCAGGCAGCAGAGTTGCCAGGTAAACACACACACGCCAGGCAGCAGAGTTGCCAGGTAAACACACACACGCCAGGCAGCAGAGTTGCCAGGTAAACACACACACGCCAGGCAGCAGAGTTGCCGGGTAAGCGCACACACACGCCAGGCAGCAGAGTTGCCAGGTAAACACACACACGCCAGGCAGCAGAGTTGCCAGGTAAACACACACACGCCAGGCAGCAGAGTTGCCAAGTAAACACACACGCCAGGCAGCAGAGTTGCCAGGTAAACACACACACGCCAGGCAGCAGAGTTGCCAGGTAAACACACACACGCCAGGCAGCAGAGTTGCCAGGTAAACACACACACGCCAGGCAGCAGAGTTGCCAGGTAAACACACACACGCCAGGCAGCAGAGTTGCCAGGTAAACACACACACGCCAGGCAGCAGAGTTGCCAGGTAAACACACACACGCCAGGCAGCAGAATTGCCAGGTAAACACACACACGCCAGGCAGCAGAGTTGCCAGGTAAACACACACACGCCAGGCAGCAGAGTTGCCAGGTAAACACACACACGCCAGGCAGCAGAGTTGCCAGGTAAACACACACACGCCAGGCAGCAGAGTTGCCAGGTAAACACACACACGCCAGGCAGCAGAGTTGCCAGGTAAACACACACACGCCAGGCAGCAGAGTTGCCAGGTAAACACACACACGCCAGGCAGCAGAGTTGCCAGGTAAACACACACACGCCAGGCAGCAGAGTTGCCAGGTAAACACACACACGCCAGGCAGCAGAGTTGCCAGGTAAACACACACACGCCAGGCAGCAGAGTTGCCAGGTAAACACACACACGCCAGGCAGCAGAGTTGCCAGGTAACACACACACGCCAGGCAGCAGAGTTGCCAGGTAAACACACACACGCCAGGCAGCAGAGTTGCCAGGTAAACACACACACGCCAGGCAGCAGAGTTGCCAGGTAAACACACACACGCCAGGCAGCAGAGTTGCCAGGTAAACACACACACGCCAGGCAGCAGAGTTGCCAGGTAAACACACACACGCCAGGCAGCAGAGTTGCCAAGTAAAACACACACGCCAGGCAGCAGAGTTGCCAGGTAAACACACACACGCCAGGCAGCAGAGTTGCCAGGTAAACACACACACGCCAGGCAGCAGAGTTGCCAGGTAAACACACACACGCCAGGCAGCAGAGTTGCCAGGTAAACACACACACGCCAGGCAGCAGAGTTGCCAGGTAAACACACACACGCCAGGCAGCAGAGTTGCCAGGTAAACACACACACGCCAGGCAGCAGAGTTGCCAGGTAAACACACACACGCCAGGCAGCAGAGTTGCCAGGTAAACACACACACGCCAGGCAGCAGAGTTGCCAGGTAAACACACACACGCCAGGCAGCAGAGTTGCCAGGTAAACACACACACCCCAGGCAGCAGAGTTGCCAGGTAAACACACACACGCCAGGCAGCAGAGTTGCCAGGTAAACACACACACGCCAGGCAGCAGAGTTGCCAGGTAAAGCAGACACACACACGCCAGGCAGCAGAGTTGCCAGGTAAACACACACACGCAAGGCAGCAGAGTTGCCAGGTAAACACACACACGCCAGGCAGCAGAGTTGCCAGGTACGCCAGGCAGCAGAGTTGCCAGGTAAACACACACAGGCCAGGCAGCAGAGTTGCCAGGTAAACACACACACGCAAGGCAGCAGAGTTGCCAGGTAAACACACACACGCCAGGCAGCAGAGTTTAAACACACACGCCAGGCAGCAGAGTTGCCAGGTAAACACACACACGCCAGGCAGCAGAGTTGCCAGGTAAACACACACACGCCAGGCAGCAGAGTTGCCAGGTAAACACACACACCCCAGGCAGCAGAGTTGCCAGGTAAACACACACACGCCAGGCAGCAGAGTTGCCAGGTAAACAGACACACGCCAGGCAGCAGAGTTGCCAGGTAAACACACACTCACGCCAGGCATCAGAGTTGCCAGGTAAACACACACATGCCAGGCAGCACAGTTGCCAGGTAAACACACACACGCCAGGCAGCAGAGTTGCCAGGTAAACACACACACGCCAGGCAGCAGAGTTGCCAGGTAAACACACACACGCCAGGCAGCAGAGTTGCCAGGTAAACACACACACGCCAGGCAGCAGAGTTGCCAGGTAAACACACACACGCCAGGCAGCAGAGTTGCCAGGTAAACACACAGACGCCAGGCAGCAGAGTTGCCAGGTAAACACACACGCCAGGCAGAAGAATTGCCAGGTAAACCCACACACGCCAGGCAGCAGAGTTGCCAGGTAAACACTCACACGCCAGGCAGCAGAGTTGCCAGGTAAACACACACACGCCAGGCAGCAGAGTTGCCAGATAAACACACACACGCCAGGCAGCAGAGTTGCCAGGTAAACACACACACGCCAGGCAGCAGAGTTGCCCGGTAAACACGCACACGCCAGGCAGCAGAGTTGCCAGGTAAACACACACACGCCAGGCAGCAGAGTTGCCAGGTAAACACACACACGCCAGGCAGCAGAGTTGCCAGGTAAACACACACACGCCAGGCAGCAGAGTTGCCAGGTAAACACACACACGCCAGGCAGCAGAGTTGCCAGGTAAAAACACACACACGCCAGGCAGCAGAGTTGCCAGGTAAACACACACACGCCAGGCAGCAGAGTTGCCAGGTAAACACACACACGCCAGGCAGCAGAGTTGCCAGGTAAACACACACACGCCAGGCAGCAGAGTTGCCAGGTAAACACACACACGCCAGGCAGCAGAGTTGCCAGGTAAACACACACACGCCAGGCAGCAGAGTTGCCAGGTAAACACACACACGCCAGGCAGCAGAGTTGCCAGGTAAACACACACATGCCAGGCAGCAGAGTTGCCAGGTAAACACACACACGCCAGGCAGCAGAGTTGCCAGGTAAACACACACACGCCAGGCAGCAGAGTTGCCAGGTAAACACACACACGCCAGGCAGCTGAGTTGCCAGGTAAACACACACACAGCAGAGTTGCCAGGCAGCAGAGTTGCCAGGTAAACACACACACGCCAGGCAGCAGAGTTGCCAGGTAAACACACACACCCCAGGCAGCAGAGTTGCCAGGTAAACACACACACGCCAGGCAGCAGAGTTGCCAGGTAAACACACACACGCCAGGCAGCAGAGTTGCCAGGTAAACACACACACGCCAGGCAGCAGAGTTGCCAGGTAAACACACACACGCCAGGCAGCAGAGTTGCCAGGTAAACACACACACGCCAGGCAGCAGAGTTGCCAGGTAAACACACACCCCAGGCAGCAGAGTTGCCAGGTAAACACACACACGCCAGGCAGCAGAGTTGCCAGGTAAACACACACACGCCAGGCAGCAGAGTTGCCAGGTAAACACACACACGCCAGGCAGCAGAGTTGCCAGGTAAACACACACACGCCAGGCAGCAGAGTTGCCAGGTAAACACACACACGCCAGGCAGCAGAGTTGCCAGGTAAACACACACACGCCAGGCAGCAGAGTTGCCAGGTAAACACACACACGCCAGGCAGCAGAGTTGCCAGGTAAACACACACACGCCAGGCAGCAGAGTTGCCAGGTAAACACACACACGCCAGGCAGCAGAGTTGCCAGGTAAACACACACACGCCAGGCAGCAGAGTTGCCAGGTAAACACACACACGCCAGGCAGCAGAGTTGCCAGGTAAAGTTGCCACACACACGCCAGGCAGCAGAGTTGCCAGGTAAACACACACACTCCAGGCAGCAGAGTTGCCAGGTAAACACACACACGCCAGGCAGCAGAGTTGCCAGGTAAACACACACACGCCAGGCAGCACAGTTGCCAGGTAAACACACACACGCCAGGCAGCAGAGTTGCCAGGTAAACACACACACGCCAGGCAGCAGAGTTGCCAGGTAAACACACACAGTTGCCAGGCAGCAGAGTTGCCAGGTAAACACACACATGCCAGACAGCAGAGTTGCCAGGTAAACACACACACGCCAGGCAGCAGAGTTGCCAGGTAAACACACACACGCCAGGCAGCAGAGTTGCCAGGTATATACACACACACCCCAGGCACCAGAGTTGCCAGGTAAACACACACACGCCAGGCAGCAGAGTTGCCAGGTAAACACACACCCCAGGCAGCAGAGTTGCCAGGTAAACACACACACGCCAGGCAGCAGAGTTGCCAGGTAAACACACACACCCCAGGCAGCAGAGTTGCCAGGTAAACACACACACGCCAGGCAGCAGAGTTGCCAGGTAAACACACACACGCCAGGCAGCAGAGTTGCCAGGTAAACACACACACGCCAGGCAGCAGAGTTGCCAGGTAAACACACACACGCCAGGCAGCAGAGTTGCCAGGTAAACACACACACGCCAGGCAGCAGAGTTGCCAGGTAAACACACACACGCCAGGCAGCAGAGTTGCCAGGTAAACACACACACGCCAGGCAGCAGAGTTGCCAGGTAAACACACACACGCCAGGCAGCAGAGTTGCCAGGTAAACACACACGCCAGGCAGCAGAGTTGCCAGGTAAACACACACACACGCCAGGCAGCAGAGTTGCCAGGTAAACACACACACGCCAGGCAGCAGAGTTGCCAGGTAAACACACACACGCCAGGCAGCAGAGTTGCCAGGTAAACACACACACGCCAGGCAGCAGAGTTGCCAGGTAAACACACACACGCCAGGCAGCAGAGTTGCCAGGTAAACACACACACGCCAGGCAGCAGAGTTGCCAGGTAAACACACACACGCCAGGCAGCAGAGTTGCCAGGTAAACACACACACGCCAGGCAGCAGAGTTGCCAGGTAAACACACACACGCCAGGCAGCAGAGTTGCCAGGTAAACACACACACGCCAGGCAGCAGAGTTGCCAGGTAAACACACACACGCCAGGCAGCAGAGTTGCCAGGTAAACACACACGCCAGGCAGCAGAGTTGCCAGGTAAACACACACACGCCAGGCAGCAGAGTTGCCAGGTAAACACACACCCCAGGCAGCAGAGTTGCCAGGTAAACACACACACGCCAGGCAGCAGAGTTGCCAGGTAAACACACACACGCCAGGCAGCAGAGTTGCCAGGTAAACACACACACGCCAGGCAGCAGAGTTGCCAGGTAAACACACACACGCCAGGCAGCAGAGTTGCCAGGTAAACACACACACGCCAGGCAGCAGAGTTGCCAGGTAAACACACACACGCCAGGCAGCAGAGTTGCCAGGTAAACACACACACGCCAGGCAGCAGAATTGCCAGGTAAACACACACACGCCAGGCAAAGTTGCCACACACACACCCAGGCAGCAGAGTTGCCAGGTAAACACACACACGCCAGGCAGCAGAGTTGCCAGGTAAACACACACACGCCAGGCAGCAGAGTTGCCAGGTAAACACACACACGCCAGGCAGCAGAGTTGCCAGGTAAACACACACACGCCAGGCAGCAGAGTTGCCAGGTAAACACACACACGCCAGGCAGCAGAGTTGCATGGTAAACACACACACGCCAGGCAGCAGAGTTGCCAGGTAAACACACACACGCCAGGCAGCAGAGTTGCCAGGTAAACACACACACGCCAGGCAGCAGAGTTGCCAGGTAAACACACACACGCCAGGCAGCAGAGTTGCCAGGTAACACACACACAGTTGCCAGGCCAGGCAGCAGAGTTGCCAGGTAAAAACACACACACAGAGTTGCCAGGCCAGCAGAGTTGCCAGTTATACACACACACGCCAGGCAGAAGAGTTGCCAGGTAAACACACACACGCCAGGCAGCAGAGTTGCCAGGTAAACACACACACGCCAGGCAGCAGAATTGCCAGGTAAACACTCACACGCCAGGCAGCAGAGTTGCCAGGTAAACACACACACGCCAGGCAGCAGAGTTGCCAGGTACACACACACACACAGGCAGCAGAGTTGCCAGGTAAACACACACACGCCAGGCAGCAGAGTTGCCAGGTAAATACACACACGCCAGGCAGCAGAGTTGCCAGGTAAACACACACACGCCAGGCAGCAGAGTTGCCAGGTAAACACACACACGCCAGGCAGCAGAGTTGCCAGGTAAACACACACACGCCAGGCAGCAGAGTTGCCAGGTAAACACACACCCCAGGCAGCAGAGTTGCCAGGTAAACACACACACGCCAGGCAGCAGAGTTGCCAGGTAAACACACACCCCAGGCAGCAGAGTTGCCAGGTAAACACACACGCCAGGCAGCAGAGTTGCCAGGTAAACACACACCCCAGGCAGCAGAGTTGCCAGGTAAACACACACACCCCAGGCAGCAGAGTTGCCAGGTAAACACACACACGCCAGGCAGCAGAGTTGCCAGGTAAACACACACACGCCAGGCAGCAGAGTTGCCAGGTAAATACACACACCCCAGGCAGCAGAGTTGCCAGGTAAACACACACACGCCAGGCAGCAGAGTTGCCACACACACACGCCAGGCAGCAGAGTTGCCAGGTAAACACACACGCCAGGCAGCAGAGTTGCCAGGTAAACACACACACGCCAGGCAGCAGAGTTGCCAGGTAAACACACACACGCCAGGCAGCAGAGTTGGTAAACACACACACGCCAGGCAGCAGAGTTGCCAGGTAAACACACACACGCCAGGCAGCAGAGTTGCCAGGTAACACACACACGCCAGGCAGCAGAGTTGCCAGGTAAACACACACACGCCAGGCAGCAGAGTTGCCAGGTAAACACACACACGCCAGGCAGCAGAGTTGCCAGGTAAACACACACACGCCAGGCAGCAGAGTTGCCAGGTAAACACACACACGCCAGGCAGCAGAGTTGCCAGGTAAACACACACACGCCAGGCAGCAGAGTTGCCAGGTAAACACACACACGCCAGGCAGCAGAGTTGCCAGGTAAACACACACACGCCAGGCAGCAGAGTTGCCAGGTAAACACACACACGCCAGGCAGCAGAGTTGCCAGGTAAACACACACACGCCAGGCAGCAGAGTTGCCAGGTAAACACACACACGCCAGGCAGCAGAGTTGCCAGGTATACACACACACCCCAGGCAGCAGAGTTGCCAGGTAAACACACACACCCCAGGCAGCAGAGTTGCCAGGTAAACACACACACGCCAGGCAGCAGAGTTGCCAGGTAAACACACACACGCCAGGCAGCAGAGTTGCCAGGTAAACACACACACCCCAGGCAGCAGAGTTGCCAGGTAAACACACCCCAGGCAGCAGAGTTGCCAGGTAAACACACACACGCCAGGCAGCAGAGTTGCCAGGTAAACACACACGCCAGGCAGCAGAGTTGCCAGGTAAACACACACACGCCAGGCAGCAGAGTTGCCAGGTAAACACACACGCCAGGCAGCAGAGTTGCCAGGTAAACACACACACGCCAGGCAGCAGAGTTGCCAGGTAAACACACACACGCCAGGCAGCAGAGTTGCCAGGTAAACACACACACGCCAGGCAGCAGAGTTGCCAGGTAAACACACACACGCCAGGCAGCAGAGTTGCCAGGTAAACACACACACGCCAGGCAGCAGAGTTGCCAGGTAAACACACACACGCCAGGCAGCAGAGTTGCCAGGTAAACACACACACGCCAGGCAGCAGAGTTGCCAGGTAAACACACACACGCCAGGCAGCAGAGTTGCCAGGTAAACACACACACGCCAGGCAGCAGAGTTGCCAGGTAAACACACACACGCCAGGCAGCAGAGTTGCCAGGTAAACACACACACGCCAGGCAGCAGAGTTGCCAGGTAAACACACACACGCCAGGCAGCAGAGTTGCCAGGTAACACACACACGTAAACACACACACGCCAGGCAGCAGAGTTGCCAGGTAAACACACACACGCCAGGCAGCAGAGTTGCCAGGTAAACACACACACGCCAGGCAGCAGAGTTGCCAGGTAAACACACACACGCCAGGCAGCAGAGTTGCCAGGTAAACACACACACGCCAGGCAGCAGAGTTGCCAGGTAAACACACACGCCAGGCAGCAGAGTTGCCAGGTAAACACACACACGCCAGGCAGCAGAGTTGCCAGGTAAACACACACACGCCAGACAACAGAGTTGCCAGGTAAACGCACACACGCCAGGCAGCAGAGTTGCCAGGTAAACACACACGCCAGGCAGCAGAGTTGCCAGGTAAACACTCACATGCCAGGCAGCAGAGTTGCCAGGTAAACACACACATGCCAGGCAGCAGAGTTGCCAGGTAAACACACACACACCAGGCAGCAGAGTTGCCAGGTATACACACACACCCCAGGCAGCAGAGTTGCCAGGTGAACACACCCCAGGCAGCAGAGTTGCCAGGTAAACACACACACCCCAGGCATCAGAGTTGCCAGGTAAACACACACACGCCAGGCAGCAGAATTGCCAGGTAAACGCACACACGCCAGGCAGCAGAGTTGCCAGGTAAACACACACACACCAGGCAGCAGAGTTGCCAGGTAAACACACACACGCCAGGCAGCAGAGTTGCCAGGTAAACACACACACGCCAGGCAGCAGAGTTGCCAGGTAAACACACACCCCAGGCAGCAGAGTTGCCAGGTAAACACACACACGCCAGGCAGCAGAGTTGCCAGGTAAACACACACACGCCAGGCAGCAGAGTTGCCAGGTAAACACACACACGCCAGGCAGCAGAGTTGCCAGGTAAACACACACACGCCAGGCAGCAGAGTTGCCAGGTAAACACACACACGCCAGGCAGCAGAGTTGCCAGGTAAACACACACACGCCAGGCAGCAGAGTTGCCAGGTAAACACACACACGCCAGGCAGCAGAGTTGCCAGGTAAACACACACACGCCAGGCAGCAGAGTTGCCAGGTAAACACACACACGCCAGGCAGCAGAGTTGCCAGGTAAACACACACACGCCAGGCAGCAGAGTTGCCAGGTAAACACACACACGCCAGGCAGCAGAGTTGCCCGGTAAACACACACACGCCAGGCAGCAGAGTTGCCAGGTATACACACACACGCCAGGCAGCAGAGTTGCCAGGTAAACACACACACGCCAGGCAGCAGAGTTGCCAGGTAAATACACACACGCCAGGCAGCAGAGTTGCCAGGTAAACACACACACGCCAGGCAGCAGAGTTGCCAGGTAAACACACACACGCCAGGCAGCAGAGTTGCCAGGTAAACACACACACGCCAGGCAGCAGAGTTGCCAGGTAAACACACACACGCCAGGCAGCAGAGTTGCCAGGTAAACACACACACGCCAGGCAGCAGAGTTGCCAGGTATACACACACACGCCAGGCAGCAGAGTTGCAAGGTAAACACACACACGCCAGGCAGCAGAGTTGCCAGGTAAACACACACAAGCCAGGCAGCAGAGTTGCCAGGTAAACACACACACGCCAGGCAGCAGAGTTGCCAGGTAAACACACACACGCCAAGCAGCAGAGTTGCCAGGTAAACACACACCCCAGGCAGCAGAGTTGCCAGGTAAACACACACCCGCCAGGCAGCAGAGTTGCCAGGTAAACACACACACGCCAGGCAGCAGAGTTGCCAGGTAAACACACCCCAGGCAGCAGAGTTGCCAGGTAAACACACACCCCAGGCAGCAGAGTTGCCAGGTAAACACACACCCCAGGCAGCAGAGTTGCCAGGTAAACACACACCCCAGGCAGCAGAGTTGCCAGGTAAACACACACTCGCCACGCAGCAGAGTTGCCAGGTAAACACACACCCCAGGCAGCAGAGTTGCCAGGTAAACACACACACGCCAGGCAGCAGAGTTGCCAGGTAAACACACACACGCCAGGCAGCAGAGTTGCCAGGTAAACACACACACCCCAGGCAGCAGAGTTGCCAGGTAAACACACACACGCCAGGCAGCAGAGTTGCCAGGTAAACACACACACGCCAGGCAGCAGAGTTGCCAGGTAAACACACACACGCCAGGCAGCAGAGTTGCCAGGTAAACACACACACGCCAGGCAGCAGAGTTGCCAGGTAAACACACACACGCCAGGCAGCAGAGTGGCCCGGTAAACACACACACGCCAGGCAGCAGAGTTGCCAGGTAAACACACACACGCCAAGCAGCAGAGTTGCCAGGTAAACACACACACGCCAGGCAGCAGAGTTGCATGGTAAACACACACAAGCCAGGCAGCAGAGTTGCCAGGTAAACACACACACGCCAGGCAGCAGAATTGCCAGGTAAACACTCACACGCCAGGCAGCAGAGTTGCCAGGTAAACACACACACGCCAGGCAGCAGAGTTGCCAGGTAAACACTCACACGCCAGGCAGCAGAGTTGCCAGGTAAACACACACACGCCAGGCAGCAGAGTTGCCAGGTAAACACACACCCCAGGCAGCAGAGTTGCCAGGTAAACACACACCCTAGGCAGCAGAGTTGCCAGGTAAACACACACCCCAGGCAGCAGAGTTGCCAGGTAAACACACACCCCAGGCAGCAGAGTTGCCAGGTAAACACACACACGCCAGGCAGCAGAGTTGCCAGGTATACACACACACACCAGGCAGCAGAGTTGCCAGGTAAACACACACACCCCAGGAAGCAGAGTTGCCAGGTATACACACACACGCCAGGCAGCAGAGTTGCCAGGTAAACACACACACGCCAGGCAGCAGAGTTGCCAGGTAAACACACACACCCCAGGAAGCAGAGTTGCCAGGTAAACACACACCCCAGGCAGCAGAGTTGCCAGGTAAACACACACACACCAGGCAGCAGAGTTGCCAGGTAAACACACACACACCAGGCAGCAGAGTTGCCAGGTATACACACACACGCCAGGCAGCAGAATTGCCAGTTAAACACTCACACGCCAGGCAGCAGAGTTGCCAGGTAAACACACACACGCCAGGCAGCAGAATTGCCAGGTAAACACTCACACGCCAGGCAGCAGAGTTGCCAAGTAAACACACACGCCAGGCAGCAGAGTTGCCAGGTAAACACACACACGCCAGGCAGCAGAGTTGCCAGGTAAACACACACGCCAGGCAGCAGAGTTGCCAGGTAAACACACACACGCCAGGCAGCAGAGTTGCCAGGTAAACACACACACGCCAGGCAGCAGAGTTGCCAGGTAAACACACACACGCCAGGCAGCAGAGTTGCCAGGTAAACACACACACGCCAGGCAGCAGAGTTGCCAGGTAAACACACACATGCCAGGCAGCAGATTTGCCAGGTAAACACACACACGCCAGGCAGCAGAGTTGCCAGGTAAACACACCCCAGGCAGCAGAGTTGCCAGGTAAACACACACGCTAGGCAGCAGAGTTGCCAGGTAAATACACACACGCCAGGCAGCAGAGTTGCCAGGTAAACACACACACGCCAGGCAGCAGAGTTGCCAGGTAAACACACACGCCAGGCAGCAGAGTTGCCAGGTAAACACACACACGCCAGGCAGCAGAGTTGCCAGGTAAACACACACACGCCAGGCAGCAGAGTTGCCAGGTAAACACACACACGCCAGGCAGCAGAGTTGCCAGGTAAACACACACACGCCAGGCAGCAGAGTTGCCAGGTAAACACACACACGCCAGGCAGCAGAGTTGCCAGGTAAACACACACACGCCAGGCAGCAGAGTTGCCAGGTAAACACACACACGCCAGGCAGCAGAGTTGCCAGGTAAACACACACACGCCAGGCAGCAGAGTTGCCAGGTAAACACACACACGCCAGGCAGCAGAGTTGCCAGGTAAACACACACACGCCAGGCAGCAGAGTTGCCAGGTAAACACACACACGCCAGGCAGCAGAGTTGCCAGGTAAACACACACACGCCAGGCAGCAGAGTTGCCAGGTAAACACACACACGCCAGGCAGCAGAGTTGCCAAGTAAACACACACCCCAGGCAGCAGAGTTGCCAGGTAAACACACACACGCCAGGCAGCAGAGTTGCCAGGTAAACACACACACGCCAGGCAGCAGAGTTGCCAGGTAAACACACACACGCCAGACAACAGAGTTGCCAGGTAAACGCACACACGCCAGGCAGCAGAGTTGCCAGGTAAACACACACGCCAGGCAGCAGAGTTGCCAGGTAAACACACACCCGCCACACAGAGTTGCCGCCAGGCAGCAGAGTTGCCAGGTAAACACACACACGCCAGGCAGCAGAGTTGCCAGGTAAACACACACCCCAGGCAGCAGAGTTGCCAGGTAAACACACACGCCAGGCAGCAGAGTTGCCAGGTAAACACACACACGCCAGGCAGCAGAGTTGCCAGGTAAACACACCCCAGGCAGCAGAGTTGCCAGGTAAACACACACACGCCAGGCAGCAGAGTTGCCAGGTAAACACACACACCCCAGGCAGCAGAGTTGCCAGGTAAACACACACACGCCAGGCAGCAGAGTTGCCAGGTAAACACACACACGCCAGGCAGCAGAGTTGCCAGGTAAACACACACACGCCAGGCAGCAGAGTTGCCAGGTAAACACACACACGCCAGGCAGCAGAGTTGCCAGGTAAACACACACACGCCAAGCAGCAGAGTTGCCAGGTAAACACACACACGCCAGGCAGCAGAGTTGCCAGGTAAACACACACAAGCCAGGCAGCAGAGTTGCCAGGGAAACACACACACGCCAGGCAGCAGAGTTGCCAGGTAAACACACACACGCCAAGCAGCAGAGTTGCCAGGTAAACACACACACGCCAGGCAGCAGAGTTGCCAGGTAAAACCACCCACGCCAGGCAGCAGAGTTGCCAGGTAAACACACACACGCCAGGCAGCAGAGTTGCCAGGTAAACACACACACGCCAGGCAGCAGAGTTGCCAGGTAAACACACACACGCCAGGCAGCAGAGTTGCCAGGTAAACACACACACGCCAGGCAGCAGAGTTGCCAGGTAAACACACACACGCCAGGCAGCAGAGTTGCCAGGTAAACACACACACCCCAGGCAGCAGAGTTGCCAGGTAAACACACACACGCCAGGCAGCAGAGTTGCCAGGTAAACACACACACGCCAGGCAGCAGAGTTGCCAGGTAAACACACACACGCCAGGCAGCAGAGTTGCCAGGTAAACACACACCCCAGGCAGCAGAGTTGCCAGGTAAACACACACACGCCAGGCAGCAGAGTTGCCCGGTAAACACACACACGCCAGGCAGCAGAGTTGCCAGGTATACACACACACGCCAGGCAGCAGAGTTGCCAGGTAAACACACACACGCCAGGCAGCAGAGTTGCCAGGTAAACACACACACGCCAGGCAGCAGAGTTGCCAGGTAAACACACACACGCCAGGCAGCAGAGTTGCCAGGTAAACACACACGCCAGGCAGCAGAGTTGCCAGGTAAACACACACACGCCAGGCAGCAGAGTTGCCAGGTAAACACACACGCCAGGCAGCAGAGTTGCCAGGTAAACACACACACGCCAGGCAGCAGAGTTGCCAGGTAAACACACACACGCCAGGCAGCAGAGTTGCCAGGTAAACACACACACGCCAGGCAGCAGAGTTGCCAGGTAAACACACACACGCCAGGCAGCAGAGTTGCCAGGTAAACACACACACGCCAGGCAGCAGAGTTGCCAGGTAAACACACACACGCCAGGCAGCAGAGTTGCCAGGTAAACACACACACGCCAGGCAGCAGAGTTGCCAGGTAAACACACACACGCCAGGCAGCAGAGTTGCCAAGTAAACACACACGCCAGGCAGCAGAGTTGCCAGGTAAGCACACACACGCCAGGGAGCAGAGTTGCCAATTAAACACACACACGCCAGGCAGCAGAGTTGCCAGGTAAACATACACACGCCAGGCAGCAGAGTTGCCAAGTAAACACACACGCCAGGCAGCAGAGTTGCCAGGTAAACACACACACGCCAGGCAGCAGAGTTGCCAGGTAAACACACACACGCCAGGCAGCAGAGTTGCCAGGTAAACACACACACGCCAGGCAGCAGAGTTGCCAGGTAAACACACACACGCCAGGCAGCAGAGTTGCCAGGTAAACACACACGCCAGGCAGCAGAGTTGCCAAGTAAACACACACGCCAGGCAGCAGAGTTGCCAGGTAAACACACACACGCCAGGCAGCAGAGTTGCCAGGTAAACACACACACGCCAGGCAGCAGAGTTGCCAGGTAAACACACACACCCCAGGCAGCAGAGTTGCCAGGTAAACACACACACGCCAGGCAGCAGAGTTGCCAGGTAAACACACACACGCCAGGCAGCAGAGTTGCCAGGTAAACACACACACGCCAGGCAGCAGAGTTGCCAGGTAAACACACACACGCCAGGCAGCAGAGTTGCCAGGTAAACACACACACGCCAGGCAGCAGAGTTGCCAGGTAACACACACACGCCAGGCAGCAGAGTTGCCAGGTAAACACACACACGCCAGGCAGCAGAGTTGCCAGGTAAACACACACACGCCAGGCAGCAGAGTTGCCAGGTAAACACACACACCCCAAGCAGCAGAGTTGCCAGGAAAACACACACACCCCAGGCAGCAGAGTTGCCAGGTAAACACACACACGCCAGGCAGCAGAGCTGCCAGGTAAACACACACACGCCAGGCAGCAGAGTTGCCAGGTAAACACACACACACCAGGCAGCAGAGTTGCCAGGTAAACACACACACGCCAGGCAGCAGAGTTGCCAGGTAAACACACACACACCAGGCAGCAGAGTTGCCAGGTAAACACACCCCAGGCAGCAGAGTTGCCAGGTAAACACACACACCCCAGGCATCAGAGTTGCCAGGTAAACACACACACGCCAGGCAGCAGAGTTGCCAGGTAAACACACACACGCCAGGCAGCAGAGTTGCCAGGTAAACACACACACACCAGGCAGCAGAGTTGCCAGGTATACACACACACGCCAGGCAGCAGAGTTGCCAGGTAAACACACACACCCGAGGCAGCAGAGTTGCCAGGTAAACACACACACGCCAGGCAGCAGAGTTGCCAGGTAAACACACACACGCCAGGCAGCAGAGTTGCCAGGTATATACACACACACCTCAGGCAGCAGAGTTGCCAGGTAAACACACACACGCCAGGCAGCAGAGTTGCCAGGTAAACACACACACGCCAGGCAGCAGAGTTGCCAGGTAAACACACACACGCCAGGCAGCAGAGTTGCCAGGTAAACACACACACGCCAGGCAGCAGAGTTGCCAGGTAAACACACACACGCCAGGCAGCAGAGTTGCCAGGTAAACACACACACGCCAGGCAGCAGAGTTGCCAGGTAAACACACACACGCCAGGCAGCAGAGTTGCCAGGTAAACACACACACGCCAGGCAGCAGAGTTGCCAGGTAAACACACACACGCCAGGCAGCAGAGTTGCCAGGTAAACACACACACGCCAGGCAGCAGAGTTGCCAGGTAAACACACACACGCCAGGCAGCAGAGTTGCCAGGTAAACACACACACGCCAGGCAGCAGAGTTGCCAGGTAAACACACACACGCCAGGCAGCAGAGTTGCCAGGTAAACACACACACGCCAGGCAGCAGAGTTGCCAGGTAAACACACACACGCCAGGCAGCAGAGTTGCCAGGTAAACACACACCCCAGGCAGCAGAGTTGCCAGGTAAACACACACACGCCAGGCAGCAGAGTTGCCAGGTAAACACACACACGCCAGGCAGCAGAGTTGCCAGGTAAACACACACACCCCAGGCAGCAGAGTTGCCAGGTAAACACACACACGCCAGGCAGCAGAGTTGCCAGGTAAACACACACACGCCAGGCAGCAGAGTTGCCAGGTAAACACACACACGCCAGGCAGCAGAGTTGCCAGGTAAACACACCCCAGGCAGCAGAGTTGCCAGGTAAACACACACACGCCAGGCAGCAGAGTTGCCAGGTAAACACACACACGCCAGGCAGCAGAGTTGCCAGGTAAACACACACACGCCAGGCAGCAGAGTTGCCAGGTAAACACACACACGCCAGGCAGCAGAGTTGCCAGGTAAACACACACACGCCAGGCAGCAGAGTTGCCAGGTAAACACACACACGCCAGGCAGCAGAGTTGCCAGGTAAACACACACACGCCAGGCAGCAGAGTTGCCAGGTAAACACACACACGCCAGGCAGCAGAGTTGCCAGGTAAACACACACACGCCAGGCAGCAGAGTTGCCAGGTAAACACACACTCGCCAGGCAGCAGAGTTGCCAGGTAAACACACACTTTTATTTTTTTCCACATTTACTGGCTTGTTTATGAGGGAGCTGCAGATGACAGGGAGAGAGAGAGAGAGAGAGAGAGAGAGAGAGAGAGAGAGAGAGAGAGAGAGAGAGAGAGAGAGAGAGAGAGAGAGAGAGAGAGAGAGAGAGAGAGAGAGAGAGAGAGAGAGAGATAGAGAGGGAGAGAGAGAGAGAGAGAGAGAGAGAGAGTGAGTGTGAGAGAGAGAGAGAGAGAGAGAGAGAGAGAGAGAGAGAGAGAGAGAGAGAGAGAGAGAGAGAGAGAGAGAGAGAGAATAATCTCAAGACAAATGACAGAGTTTTTTGACTACCACTCACTACTTTGTGATCGTCAATATGGCTTCAGGAAAGGTTACTCTGCTGCTGATCTGTTGTTAAACCTCTCCACTAAGTGGCACCAGTCACTGAAGTCAGCTGTGTGGTAGCATTGGACATTGCTGGCGCTTTCGACCGGGTGTGGCACCAGGGCCTCTTAGCAAAACTTCAAGCACTGAGAATTGCAGGCTCTACGCTATGTCTCCTCAGTGATTACCTTCATGGTAGATCTCTTAGTGTAGTTCTCAATGGAACGGAATCAGCAAGACATCCTATTGGGGCAAGTGTTCCACAAGGAAGCGTGCTGGGTCCATTGTTATGGAATGTCTACTTCAACGACCTTCTTCATCTCATCCCAGAATCACATGCATATGCAGACGACTGTACACTGACATTCACTTATCCAAGAGAAGAAATGCCAGCTGCTCTTAGCTACATCAATCACCAGCTGAGAGCTATATCAGCTTGGGGAAATAGATGGCAAGTAACATTTGCACCTGAGAAAACGCAAATAATGATCGTCTCTAGGCACCATGATGGTAATGCTGGTGCAGTAGTAAGGATGAATGGGAGGATGTTGGCACCTGGAGAAGAAGTTGATATCCTTGGGGTGAAATTTGATTCCAAACTAACCATGAAGAACCATGTTGTAAAGATCCTGTACGAGGCACAAGTATGCTCGCACCTTGAGTATGCTCCACTTTCTTGGTTTGCCTGCCCTCCCTCTCATCTGCGACTGCTTGACAGAGTAGAGAACAGAGCAAGACGTCTCATCTCTCGCCTGGACCCATCCTGGATAGATCTGTCATTTCAACAGAGCCTTCAACATAGGAGGGATGTGGGTGGCCTTACTGTTATGTACAAGGCCAATATTGTCAAAATACCACACTTGGATCCACTTCGAGGACAGCGTGAAACAAGCTTTTATGCCACAAGACGGGCAGAAAGCAGCAACTTCACTCTGGCTGTACCCTTCTCCAGAACATCACTCCATCTGAGATCATACATACCCAGGATGACTCGAGTATGGAACACATTCGTACAGCATAATGATGTCAACGAGATAAAGTCAGTTGATCAAATGAAAATGCTGGCCCACAGATGGCTCCAACTTCATCCTGTTTCCTACTTGTATGTCTCATAACAATAAAAATGCTTTCAAGTGAGCTGATGTAGGTAACAGCTCTTAGCTTGCCAATAAAGTTAGGAATCCTTAACCTGTAAATAGCTGTCAATAAAGCTAGGGATCCTTAACCTGTCAAACCCTGTGTAAAAAAAAAAAAAAAAAAAAAAAAAAAAAAAAAAAAAAAAAAGAGAGAGAGAGAGAGAGAGAGAGAGAGAGAGAGAGAGAGAGAGAGAGAGGAGAGCAAACTATGGCAAAGATGAAAACATGGAAAATACACGACCTTACCACATCATGACATCACATGACCTCACCACATAATGACCTCACCACATAATGACCTCACCACATCATGACCTCACCATATCATGACCTCACCACATCATGATCTCACCAAATCATGACCTCACCATATCATGACCTCAACACATCATGACCTCATCACATCATGACCTCATCACATCATGACACAACATGACCTCATCACATCAACACCTCATCACATCAAGACCTCACCATATCATGACCTCATCACATGATCTCATCACATGATCTCACCACATCATGACCTCACCACATCAAGACCTCATCACATCATGATCTCACCACATCATGACCTCACCACATCAAGACCTCATCACATCATGAACTCATCAAATCAGTGTCGTGAAGAAAGTCTTCACTACGACAGCAGAAGCGACAAGTTACCAACTTAAATAGAGGCTTGTAAAAGCAATTAACTTCCTCTATCTCCTTTCCCCTTCCCCCTTGAGACACCCCACTCCCTCCAAGAGACACCCCCTCCCTCCTTAAGACTCCCCCCTCCCTCCTTGAGATACCCCCCTCCCTCCTTGAGACACCCCCCTTCGTCCATGAGACACCCCCCTCCGTCCTTGAGACACCCATATCTTCCTTAAGAAATCCCCTTCTCTCCTCAGTCACCCCGTCCCCGCCTCAGACATCAATTCCCTCGTCAGACACCCCTTCCTTCCATAGACACCCCTTCCCTCCTCAGACATCCCTTCGCTCTACACACTCGCCCTTCCCTCCTCAGACACCCCTTCCCTCCTCAAACATCCATTCCTTCCCCAGACATCCCTTCCCTTCTCATACACCCCATTCCTTCCTCAAACATCCCTTCCCTCTCCAGATATCCTCTCCCTTCTCAGACATCCCTTCCCTCTCCAGATATCCTCTCCCTTCTCAGACATCCCTTCCCTCCTCAGACATACCTTCCCTCCTCAGACACCCCCTTCCCTCCCCAGACAGCCTTCCCTCCTCATACATCCCTTCCCTCCCCAGACATAATTCCCTCCCCAGACATCCTTCCCTCCTCAGACATCCTTCCTTCCCCAGACATCCTTCCCTCCTCAAACATCCGTTCCCTCCTCAGACACCCCCTTCCCTCCCTAGACATCCTTCCCTCCTCAGACATCCCTTCCCTCCTCAGACATCCCTTCCCTCCTCAGACATTCCTTCCCTCCTCAGACACCACTTCCCTCCTGAGACACCCCTTCCCTCCTGAGACACCCCTTCCCTCCTGAGACACCCCTTTCCTCCTCAGACACCCCTTCCCTCCTCAGACACCACTTATCTCCTCAGACACCACTTACCTCCTCAGACACTCCTTCCCTCCTCAAACATCCCTTCCCTCATCAGACACCCTTTCCCTCATCAGACAACCCTTCCTTCCTCAGACACCCCTTCCCTCCTCAGACACCCCTTCCCTCCTCAGATACCCCTTCCTTCCTCAGACATCCCTTCCCTCCTCAGACACCCCTTCCCTCCTCAGACACCCCTTCTCTCCTAAGACACCTCTTCCCTCCTCAGACATCCCTTCCCTCCTCAGACACCCCTTCCATCCTCAGATACCCCTTCCCTCCTCAGACACCCCTTCCCTCCTCAGATACCCCTTCCCTTCTCAGACACCCCTTCCCTCCTCAGACATTCCTTCCCTCCTCAGACATCCCTTCCCTCCTCAGACATTCCTTCCCTCCTCAGACACATCTTCCCTTTTCAGACACCCCTTCCCTCCTCAGACACCCCTTCCCTCCTCAGACACCCCTTCCCTCCTCAGATATCCCTTCCCTCCTCGGATACCCCTTCCCTCCTCAGACACCCCTTCCCTCCTCAGACACCCTTCCCTCCTCAGATACCCCTTCCCTACTCAGACACCCCTTCCCTCCTCAGACACCCCTTCCCTCCTCAGATACCCCTTCCCTCCTCAAACACGCCTTCCCTCCTCAGACACCCTTCCCTCCTCAGATACCCCTTTCCTCCTCAGACACCCCTTCCCTCCTCAGACACCCCTTCCCTCCTCAGACACCCCTTCCCTCCTCAGATACCCCTTCCCTCCTCAGACACCCCTTCCCTCCTCAGATACCCCTTCCCTCCTCAGACACCCCTTCCTTCCTCAGATACCCCTTCCCTCCTCAGATACCCCTTCCCTCCTCAGACACCCCTTCCCTCCTCAGACTCCCCTTCCCTCCTAAGACATTCCTTCCCTCCTCAGACATCCCTTCCCTCCTCAGACACCCTTTCCCTCCACAGACATTCCTTCACTCCTCAGACACCCCTTAACTCCTCAGACACCCCTTCCCTCCTCAGACACCCCTTCCCTCCTCAGATACCTCTTCCCTCCTCAGACACCCCTTCCCTCCTCAGATACCCCTTCCCTCCTCAGACACCCCTTCTCTCCTCAGACACCCCTTCCCTCCTCAGACAACCCTTCCCTCCTCAGATACCCCTTCCCTCCTCAGACACCCCTTCCCTCCTCAGATACCTCTTCCCTCCTCAGACACCCCTTCCCTCCTCAGATACCCCTTCCCTCCTCAGACACCCCTTCTCTCCTCAGACACCCCTTCCCTCCTCAGACAACCCTTCCCTCGTCAGATACCCCTTCCCTCCTCAGAAAACCGTTCCCTCCTCAGACATCAGTTCCCTCCTCAGACATACCCCTTCCCTTCCTCAGATACCCCTTTCCCTCCTCGGATACCCCTTCCCTCCTTAGACACCTCTTCCCTCCTCAGACACCCCTTCCCTCCTCAGATACCCCTTCCCTCCTCAGACACCCCTTCTCTCCTCAGACACCCCTTCCCTCCTCAGACAACCCTTCCCTCGTCAGATACCCCTTCCCTCCTCAGACATCAGTTCCCTCCTCAGATACCCCTTCCCTCCTCAGACACCCCTTCCCTCCTCAGACACCCCTTCCCTCCTCATACACCCCTTCCTTCCTCAGATACCCCTTCCCTCCTCAGATACCCCTTCCCTCCTCAGACACCCCTTCCCTCCACAGACTCCCCTTCCCTCCTAAGACATTCCTTCCCTCATCAGACATCCCTTCCCTCCTCAGACATCCCTTCCCTCCTCAGACACCCTTTCCCTCCACAGACATTCCTTCACTCCTCAGACACCCCTTAACTCCTCATGACACCCCTTCCCTCCTCAGACACCCCTTCCCTCCTCAGGTACCTCTTCCCTCCTCAGACACCCCTTCCCTCCTCAGATACCCCTTCCCTCCTCAGACACCCCTTCTCTCCTCAGACACCCCTTCCCTCCTCAGACAACCCTTCCCTCCTCAGATACCCCTTCCCTCCTCAGACATCAGTTCCCTCCTCAGATACCCCTTCCCTTCTCAGATACCCCTTCCCTCCTCAGATACCTCCTCAGACACCCCTTCCCTCCTCAGATACCCCTCAGACACCCCTTCCTCCTCAGACACCCCTTCCCTCCTCAGAGCCCCCTTCCCTCCTCAGATACTCCTTCCCTCCTCAGACTTCCCTCCTCAGATACCTTTTCCCTCCTCAGACACCCCTTCCCTCCTCAGATACCCCTTCCCTCCTCAGACATCCCTTCCCTCCTCATACACCCCTTCCTTCCTCAGATGCCCCTTCCCTCCTCAGATACCCCTTCCCTCCTCAGACACCCCTTCCCTCCACAGACTCCCCTTCCCTCCTAAGACAACCCTTCCCTCCTCACCCCTTCCCTCCTCAGACATCCCTTCCCTCCTCAGACATTCCTTCCCTCCTCAGACATCCCTTCTCCTCAGACACCCTTTCCCTCCACAGACATTCCTTCACTCCTCAGACACCCCTTAACTCCTCAGACACCCCTTCCCTCCTCAGACACCCCTTCCCTCCTCAGATACCTCTTCCCTCCTCAGACACCCCTTCCCTCCTCAGATACCCCTTCCCTCCTCAGACACCCCTTCTCTCCTCAGACACCCCTTCCCTCCTCAGACAACCCTTCCCTCCTCAGATACCCCTTCCCTCCTCAGACACCCCTTCCCTCCTCAGATACCTTTTCCCTCCTCAGACACCCCTTCCCTCCTCAGATACCCCTTCCCTCCTCAGATACCCCTTCCCTCCTCAGACACCAGTTCCCTCCTCAGATACCCCTTCCCTCCTCAGATACCCCTTCCCTCCTCAGACACCAGTTCCCTCCTCAGATACCCCTTCCCTTCTCAGATACCCCTTTCCTCCTCAGACACCCCTTCCCTCCTCAGACACCCCTTCCCTCCTCAGACACCCCTTCCCTCCTCAGATACCCCTTCCCTCCTCAGACACCCCTTCCCTCCTCAGATACCCCTTCCCTCCTCATACACCCCTTCCTTCCTCAGATACCCCTTCCCTCCTCAGATACCCCTTCCCTCCTCAGACACCCCTTCCCTTCACAGACTCCCCTTCCCTCCTAAGACATTCCTTCCCTCCTCAGACATCCCTTCCCTCCTCAGACACCCTTTCCCTCCACAGACATTCCTTCACTCCTCAGATACCCCTTAACTCCTCAGACACCCCTTCCCTCCTCAGACACCCCTTCCCTATTCAGATACCTCTTCCCTCCTCAGACACCCCTTCCCTCCTCAGATACCCCTTCCCTCCTCAGACACCCCTTCTCTCCTCAGACACCCCTTCCCTCCTCAGACAACCCTTCTCTCCTCAGATACCCCTTCCCTCCTCTGACACCCCTTCCCTCCTCAGACACCCCTTCCCTCCTTAGATACACCTTCCCTCCTCAGACACCAGTTCCCTCCTCAGATACCCCTTCCCTCCTCAGACACCCCTTCCCTCCTCAGACACCCCTTCCTTCCTCAGACATCCCTTCTCTCCTCAGACATCCCTTCCCTCCTCAGACACCCCTTCCCTCCTCAGACACCCCTTCTCTCCTAAGACACCTCTTCCCTCCTCAGACATCCCTTCCCTCCTCAGATACCCCTTCCATCCTCAGATACCCCTTCCCTCTTCAGACACCCCTTCCCTCCTCAGATACCCCTTCCCTCCTCAGACACCCCTTCCCTCCTCAGACATCCCTTCCCTCCCCAGACATCCCTTCCCTCCTTAGACATTCCTTCCCTCCTCAGACACCTCTTCCCTTCTCAGACACCCCTTCCCTCCTCAGACACCCCTTCCCTCCTCAGACACCCCTTCCCTCCTCAGATACCCCTTCCCTCCTCGGATACTCCTTCCCTCCTCAGACACCCCTTCCCTCCTCAGACACCCCTTCCCTCCTCAGATACCCCTTCCCTCCTCAGACACCCCTTCCCTCCTCAGACACCCCTTCCCTCCTCAGACACCCCTTCCCTCCTCAGACACCCTTTCCCTCCTCAGATACCCCTTCCCTCCTCAGATACCCCTTCCCTACTCAGATGCCCCTTCCCTCCTCAGACACCCCTTCCCTACTCAGACACCCCTTCCCTTCTCAGACATCCCTTCCCTCCTCAGACACCCCTTCCCTCCTCAAACACGACTTCCCTCCTCAGACACCCTTTCCCTCCTCAGATACCCCTTTCCTCCTCAGACACCCCTTCCCTCCTCAGACACCCCTTCCCTCCTCAGACACCCCTTCCCTCCTCAGATACCCCTTCGCTCCTCAGACACCCCTTCCCTCCTCAGATACCCCTTCCCTCCTCATACACCCCTTCCTTCCTCAGATACCCCTTCCCTCCTCAGATACCCCTTCCCTCCTCAGACACCCCTTCCCTCCTCAGACACCTCTTCCCTCCTCAGACATTCCTTCCCTCTTCAGACATCCCTTCCCTCTTCAGACACCCCTTCCCTCCTCAGACACCTCTTCTCTCCTCAGATACCCCTTCCCTCCTCAGACACCCCTTCCCTCCTCAGATACCCCTTCCCTCCTCAGATTCCTTTTCTCTCCTCAGACACCTCTTCCCTCCTCAGACATCCCTTCCCTCCTCAGATACCCCTTCCCTCCTCAGACACCCCTTCCCTTCTCAGACACCCCTTCCCTTCTGAGACACCCCTTCCCTCCTCAGATACCCCTTCCCTCCTCAGACACCAGTTCCCTCCTCAGAGACATTCCTTCCCTCCTCAGACACGCCTTCCCTCCTCAGACACCCCTTCCCTTCTCAGACACCCCTTCTCTCCTCAGATACCCCTTCCCTCCTCAGACACCCCTTCCCTTCTCAGACACCCCTTCCCTTCTGAGACACCCCTTCCCTCCTCAGATACCCCTTCCCTCCTCAGACACCAGTTCCCTCCTCAGATACCCCTTCCCTCCACAGACATTCCTTCCCTCCTCAGACACGCCTTCCCTCCTCAGACACCCCTTCCCTTCTCAGACACCCCTTCTCTCCTCAGATACCCCTTCCCTCCTCAGACACCAGTTCCCTCCTCAGATACCCCTTCCCTCCTCAGACATTCCTTCCCTCCTCAGACACCCCTTCCCTCCTCAGACATTCCTTCCCTCCTCAGACATTCCTTCCCACCTCAGACACCCCTTCCCTCCTCAGACATTTCTTCCCTCGTCAGACACCCCTTCCCTTCTCAGACATCCCTTCAATCCTCAGACATTCCTTCCCTCCTCAGACACCCCTTCTCTCCTTAGACATTCCTTCCCTCCTTAGACACCCGTTCCCTCCTCAGACATTCCTTCCCTCCTTAGACACCCCTTCCCTCCTCAGACATTCCTTCCCTCCTCAGACACCCCTTCCCTCAGATATCCCTTCCTTCCTCAGACACCCTTTCTCTCCTCAGACATCCCTTCCCTCCTCAGACACCCCTTCCCTCCTCAGACACCCCTTCCCTCCTCAGACATCCCTTCAATCCTCGGACACCCCTTCCCTCCTCAGACACCCCCCCCCCTTTTCCTCCTCAGACATCCCCCTTCCACTCTCTCATCTCTCCACCACTCACCCCTCTCACACCTTTTCTTCCTCCCGCCTCTAACGTCGCCTTTCACTGAACCACTCCTTCACTGAACCACTCCTTTACTGAACCACTCCGTCACTGAACCACTCCGTCACTGAGTCACTCCTTCACTCCCTCACTGACCCACTCCGTCACTGAACCACTCCTTCACTCCCTCAATGAACCGCTCCTTTACTGAGTCACTCCTTCACTCTCTCACTGAACCACTCACCACTCCTTCACTCCCTCACTGAACCACTCAGTCACTCCCTCACTAATCCACTCCGTCACTCACTCACTGAACCACTCTTTCACTCCCTCACTGAGCTACTTCGTAACTCCCTCACTAAACCACTCCGTCACTCCCTCACTAAACCACTCCGTCACTCCCTCACTAAACCACTCCGTCACTCCCTCACTAAACCACTCCGTCACTCACTCACTGAACCACTCTTTCACTCCCTCACTGAGCTACTTCGTAACTCCCTCACTAAACCACTCCGTCACTCCCTCACTGAACCATTCCTTCACTTCCTCTCTGAAACACTCCTTCACTGTACCACTCCTTCACTCCTTCACTGAGCCATTTCGTCACTCCCTCACTGAGTCACTCCTTCACTCCCTCACTGAGTCACTCTTTCACTCCCTTACTGAGCCACTCTTTCACTGAGCCACTCCCTCACTGAGCCACTCCCTCACTGAGCCACTCCCTCACTGAGCCACTCCCTCACTGAGCCACTCCCTCACTGAGCCACTCCCTCACTGAGCCACTCCCTCACTGAGCCACTCCCTCACTGAGCCACTCCCTCACTGAGCCACTCCTTCACTGAGCCACTCCCTCACTGAGCCACTCCCTCACTGAGAGCCACACCCTCACTGAGCCACTCCCCCACTGAGCCACTCCCTCACTGAGCCACTCCCTCACTGAGCCACTCCCTCACTGAGCCACTCCCTCACTGAGCCACTCCCTCACTGAGCCACACCCTCATTGAGCCACTCCCTCACTGAGCCACTCCCTCACTGAGCCACTCCATCACTCTGGCTGACAGAGAGTTCATCTTAACCCAGAAGGCAGGTGGGATCTATGATGGTTTTGATGACCTGGCTATTATTCACATGACACTCCAGCATCTCCACCCCAAAAAGCATTTAAAAGTTTAAACAAGTTTGGAATCATTACTATGCCAAGGATTTGAAAATTTCACAAGACTTTGGGAGGATGGGAATGAGGGAGACGAGGTTTTAGCGGTGGAGAGCATAGTGATAGTGGAGGAAGGGAGAGAGTGAGAGAAACAATATTGTTGGTGGTGCTAGTGGTAGTGGTGAGAGGGAGAAATGACAATGTTTGACCGAAACGTTGTCGTCAGCCCTTCCTCTCTATGTGTGAGTTACTTGTGTAGAGAGAGAGAGGAGAGAAGAGAGGAGAGAGAGAGAGAGAGAGAGAGAGAGAGAGAGAGAGTGTGTGTATGTGTGTGTGTGTGTGTGTGTGTGTGTGTGTGTGTGTGTGTGTGTGTGTGTGTGTGTGTGTGTGTGTGTGTGTGTGTGTGTGTGTGTGTGTGCTTTATAAAATTTTGGCTAACAACTTATTCAACATATCCATTCATCAAACCACACATCCACTCACAACCAACATCAAAACCACCCTACACAACATACTATATATATATATATATATATATATATATATATATATATATATATATATATATATATATATATATATATATATATATATATATATATATATTGAGGGAGGTACCACCTCTAGAACTGTACTGGGGACCCTCATTCTCAGAGAAGAGAATAAACGTACCTCAGGGGAAACTCAAGGTTCTCCCCGGAGCTGTTTGAATATTTTCTTCTCCTACCACCCCCTATATTCTATATTATGTGAACCTCATTTATAGACAGAACATAATGACAAAAAATACAAACAGGAATACATTTTTACATTATATCAAAGATTATGAATCTCCTCCAGGTCCTCCGAAGCCGGACGCCAGCCAAATATGTAGCAAGCATTTCCCCTTTGGATGGCCACACTAAGGAGCTGGAACATGAAAGTTCCCTTCAAACATCAACTTTGTGTCATGGATTGCAAGTCTGTGTGTGAAGGCAAGTACTATGCTCAGAAACAAGGTATGGCTATGGGAAATCCCCTCATCCCCTTACTCAGCAACCTGTATATGGAATTTTATTAGACTAGACTACTTAAAGACATTCTCCCAAATTATGCTAGGTGGTTCAGATACGTAGATGGTGTGCTTTGCTTCTAGCCTAGAGATCACAACATTGATAATTTCCTACCTAGACTTAATGGTCTGGTACCTTATATTAAGTTCACAGTAGAACATGAAAAAGATAACACTCTACCCCTCCTAGTCGTTTTAATCCATCACATTTACAGAAGTTTTAAATTTACAGTCTACAGGAAGACCACCAATGTGTCATCATACATTCATTATTATTCCAATCATGAATGTAGGGTTAAAAGGAGTGTTTTCCTTACAATGTTTCTGAGAGCTTTGCATATATGCAGCCCTGAGTATTTGGACAAAGACTTCAACAAGAAATTTAACATAGCCAGAAAACTGAGATATCCCAGAGATTTCGTTGAGAAGGCCCTACATCCAGCTAGGAAGACTTTCTACAGGACTGAACCTAAGGAAATGTCTGACAGGGATAATGTATTGGTCTTACCATACAATGACAATTTGGTCTGCCTGCGGGAGGCGCTGAAGAAACTCAATATAAATCTGACTTTCAAAAACACTGGGACAGTCAAACAGAGATTGATTAAAAACACGCCAGCTAATAATGTTGGTGGTGTCTACAAGGTCCCATGCGCTTTTTGCCCACTCTCATACATTGGTCAGACAGGTAAACCTCTGGAAACCAGATTATCCCAAAACCAGTACTCATTAAGGACAGGCCAGGTGTCGAATGCGATCTTTAACCATGTCAGCTTGTGCAATCACCCACCGGGGTGGGCTGCCGCCCAAATAATTGTACCCAACAGTTCCATCATGGAAAGAGATATAGTAGAGTCCTCCCTCTTGAAACATGATAGGAATGCCGTATATAACTCAAATTATGGGCTGTACAAACTCGATAGTTATTTAGTGGAGTCAACTGTACACAGCCTTAAACAACAATGTTATACAAAAGCGCAGGATTACTCCTAATGCCAGGGGGTTTCGTGATGTTCCGGTTATGTTCTACCCGAGTCTGCAAACTGAACATCATGGCACGCCCGTCGCGTGTGTACATCGATATAATATATGAGATCTTGTTAAGTCTGTTATGAAAGTCGATATTTTAATATGCTAGGTCTGCCGTCGGTATAACTCAGCTGCTGCTACGTACACGTATCGTAATGGTAGTGTGCTGCAATACAGGCTGCAACCTGAGCGATATAACATCTGTAGTAAGGAAGTAGGTAAGTGGGTTCATATAGGTATGGGTGCACATGTGGAATCATCTTAGGATAGCCCAAAAGAAATGTATTGTGACCTGTTGAGGTCGTAACCCGTATAGGTACAGTGGTACAAGGTACACAAGGTACACATAGGTGGTTGCAACAGGTGATTGCAACTAGTTTAGTGGTTTAATGAATTAGGTTGTTGATAATATTATAATGGTAATGATAATAATAATGATATTAGTGGGTGATAGTTGATAATAATGATAGGAATAGCATTAAAATTAAGAATAGCCTAGTTATTATAAGAAAGAAAACCTGAATAGGAGAATTCACACAGACATATTAACTGACACTGAGAATATTTCCTGAATATTCTGGAAGGTTCTGCGACACTAGTTGGCAAATGAGGGATTTTTTTTTCTATTTCATTAGTTAGAAGGTTGTAAATGAAGGTATGTAATGATCCACTATTGTAATGTAACTTTTTACGTCACTTGTCCTGTTCCCAGCGGTTAGAAGCTTAGGGCTGGCTATAAACTATCGTCTAGTATTTTTCCTCATGCTATCTGCAAACTGTGAGGCCTACTCCACCCGACCCCATATGGGGCGGGATGTGGTGGGAACCGGTGTGTAGTTGGCAGCCTGCTTGCCTCTCTCATACAAACTGGCGGGTGCCTCCACACTACCATTC
>NC_091314.1:21606096-21611096 GCF_038502225.1 Cherax quadricarinatus
GAGGTGAAAATAAAACATGGGAATTGAAAACAACATCTGGGAAGTGGAAACAATAGCTGCGAAGTAGAAACAATAGCTGGGAGGTGGAAACAACAGCTGAGAAGTGGAGACAACAGCTGGGAGATGGAAACAATAGCTGGGAGAGGGAAATAAAAGCTGGGAGGTGAAAACAACAGCTGGGAGGTGGAAACAACAGCTGGGAGGCTGAAACAATAGCTTGGAGGTGAAAATAAAACATGGGAATTGAAAACAACATCTGGGAAGTGGAAACAATAGCTGCGAAGTAGAAACAATAGCTGGGAGGTGGAAACAACAGTTGGGAAGAGGAAACACAACTGGAAGGTAAGAGCAACAGCTTGGAGCCCCAACTGACAGATAGAAACAACAGCTGGGACAACACAGCTAGGACAAATTAGAGACAACATTGGTAATACTACACTGAGATTAGAGACAACACTGAAAAAGGAGACAGTATCATTATTACACTGAGTAATGACATTAATATTACCTAGAACAGAGACAGTATCAGTAATACTACACTGAGATTAGAGACAACACTGAAAAAGGAGACAGTATCATTATTACACTGAGTAATGACAGTAATATTACCTAGAACAGAGACAGTATCAGTAATACTGCACCAAGAAATACTACACTGGGAATATTAATTGGAAACATATTTGTGTTAATTTTGGGTGACAATTTACGGGTTTAAGAATATTTTTCAAGTTGAATTTTCTTAAAAAATGGAAAGGCAGTAGTATTGGTATTAAGGTGCGCCAACATTTAGGGTTTGAACCCGATCAGAGGAGGCATTCTCTAGTTATCATATGGAAGACAATTTAATATAACTGGCAAATTGAAATTTACACTTTCAGAGACGTCTTCAGGAACATAAATTTGCCTGCAGGAGGGATCAAAGCAACGGCAACCTTCATTGTCACAACATGAACTAGAGAGAACCATCACCTTCATTATCACAACATGAACTAGAAAGAACCATCACCTTCATTGTCACAACATGAACTAGAAAGAACCATCACCTTCATTGTCACAACATGAACTAGAAAGAACCATCACCTTCATTATCACAACATGAACTAGAGAGAACCATCACCTTCATTGTCACAACATGAACTAGAGAGAACCATCACCTTCATTGTCACAACATGAACTAGAGAGAACCATCACCTTCATTATCACAACATGAACTAGAGAGAACCATCACCTTCATTGTCACAACATGAACTAGAAAGAACCATCACCTTCATTATCACAACATGAACTAGAGAGAACCATCACCTTCATTATCACAACATGAACTAGAGAGAACCATCACCTTCATTGTCACAACATGAACTAGAGAGAACCATCACCTTCATTGTCACAACATGAACTAGAGAGAACCATCACCTTCATTATCACAACATGAACTAGAAAGAACCATCACCTTCATTATCACAACATGAACTAGAAAGAACCATCACCTTCATTATCACAACATGAACTAGAAAGAACCATCACCTTCATTATCACAACATGAACTAGAGAGAACCACCACCTTCATTATCACAACATGAACTAGAAAGAACCATCACCTTCATTATCACAACATGAACTAGAAAGAACCATCACCTTCATTATCACAACATGAACTAGAAAGAACCATCACCTTCATTGTCACAACATGAACTAGAAAGAACCATCACCTTCATTATCACAACATGAACTAGAAAGAACCATCACCTTCATTATTACAACATGAACTAGAAAGAACCATCACCTTCATTATCACAACATGAACTAGAAAGAACCATCACCTTCATTGTCACAACATGAACTAGAAAGAACCATCACCTTCATTATCACAACATGAACTAGAAAGAACCATCACCTTCATTATCACAACATGAACTAGAAAGAACCACCACCTTTATTATCACAACATGAACTAGAAAGAACCATCACCTTTATTATCACAACATGAACTAGAAAGAACCATCACCTTCATTATCACAACATGAACTAGAAAGAACCACCACCTTTATTATCACAACATGAACTAGAAAGAACCACCACCTTTATTATCACAACATGAACTAGAAAGAACCACCACCTTTATTATCACAACATGAACTAGAAAGAACCATCACCTTTATTATCACAACATGAACTAGAAAGAACCATCACCTTCATTATCACAACATGAACTAGAAAGAACTATCACCTTCATTATCACAACATGAACTAGAGAGAACCATCACCTTCATTATCACAACATGAACTAGAAAGAACCATCACCTTCATTATCACAACATGAACTAGAAAGAACCACCACCTTTATTATCACAACATGAACTAGAAAGAACCATCACCTTCATTATCACAACATGAACTAGAAAGAACTATCACCTTCATTATCACAACATGAACTAGAGAGAACCATCACCTTCATTATCACAACATGAACTAGAAAGAACCATCACCTTCATTATCACAACATGAACTAGAGAGAACCATCACCTTCATTATCACAACATGAACTAGAGAGAACCATCACCTTCATTATCACAACATGAACTAGAGAGAACCATCACTTTCATTGAAGACGCAGGTGTTACACCACCAGAGCTGGACACAAGATCTTGGAAGCATCACTGCCACACCTCCACAGTATCTCTGAACACAGAGAGTGTTAGTAACAATACATTAAACAGAGACATTGTTAATAACATTACAATGAACATAGAGACAGTGTTAGAAACATTACACTGAGAATGGAGACAATATTAGCAATATTACACTGAATATGGAGACAATATTACGCAGAGAGGGAGACAAGATTAAGATTCGGCAAGGAGAAAATCCTGACTGCGACAAGACAATTGAAGGAGATCCTAACAAGACAATTGAAGAAAATCTTAACTAACAAGACAATTGAAGAAAATCTTAACTAACAAGACAATTGAACAAAATCTTAACTAACAAGACAATTGAACAAAATCTTAACTAACAAGACAATTGAACAAAATCTTAACTAACAAGACAATTGAAGTGAGGAGAGAAGGCGGCACCATTTGTCTTATGCCGCATCGATCACGATGTTTACCTTCGCTAAGAACCATCTGTTTTACCCCCCAGCAACGTGTTATTATTCCTGTGTGAGGTGCACGCTATTGTGTAATCATCCGGACTTAAAACTGAAAAGTGAGAGTGGCTGATTTTTAATTTTGGGCAGCAGGAGAATGAGGAAGTGAGGGAAGGAGATAAAGGAAGAGGAGGCTAAGGTGGAGAAGGATGGAGGAAAAAGAAGAGGGGAAGAAAATGAAGAGAAATACGTGGAGGATGGGAAAGTAAAGAGGATAAAAATGAAAAGGAGAAAGTAGAGAGTAGAATTGTTATTTAGGGGAAAGTAGAGGAAGAGATGATAAAGATAATGTGAGGAAAAGAAAGGAAAGAGGACGTAATGAGAAAGCAGGAACATAAGAAGAATAAATAGAAGAAAAATGAGGAAGAAGGCAAGAAAAAGGAGCATGATAATGTGGGAGAAGATTAGGAAGAGGAGAAGGACGAGGGGGAGGAGGAAGACGAGCAGCAGTAGAAGAGTCCACTAAAGAAGACATAACAAGAGCAGTAGGAATGGAGTACCAGCACCAGGGAGGGTCAACCAGTGAACCTTGTTACTGCCAGTGAAGAGAAGGGACCAGGAGCTGAAACTCGGCCACTGCAACCACACCTAGGTTCTGGTTCCGGTCAACGCACAAATACACACACACACACACACACACACACACACACACACACACACACACACACACACACACACACACACACACATAAATTGTCACTGACATGTATAGTACGCAAAGTCATGGAAAAGATTATCAGGAGAAAAGTGATGCAGCACCTAAAAAGGAATGAGCTTATCATCGACAACCAGCACCGATTCAGGGACGGGAAATTCTATGTCACAAACCTACTGGAGTTCTATTACAAAATGACAACAGTAAGACAAGAGAGAGAGGGGTGGGTAGCTTGCGCTTTCTTGGACTGTAAGAAGCCTTTGACATATTTCCACACAAGAGATTAATGCAAAAGCTGGAGGACCAGGCAGGGATAACAGGGAAGGTACTACAATTAATCAGAGAATACCTGACGGGAAGGAATCAGCGAGTCATGGTACGTGACGAGGTGTCAGACTGGGAGCCTGTGACGAGCGGGGTTCCACAGGGATAAGTCCTAGGACCGGTGCTGTTTTTGGTATATGTGAATGACATAACGGAAGGAACAGACTCAGAAGTGTCCCTGTTTGCAGACAATGTGAAGTTAATGAAGATAATTCAATCGAAAGAGGACCAGACAGGACTAAAATTTAATCTGGACAGGCTGCAGTAATGGTCCAGAAACTGTCTCCTGGAGTTCAACCCCACAAAGTGCAAAGTCAATAAGATGGGGAAAGGGCAAAGAAGACCGCAGACAGAGTACAGCCTAGGGGGCCCAAAGACTACAAACCTCACTCAAGGAAAAGAATCTTGGAATGAGTATAATACCGAGCACATCTGAGGTGCACATCAACCAAATAAATGGTGCAGCATATGGACGCCTAGCAAACCTAAGAATAGCATTCCGACATCTCAGTAGGGAATCGTTCAGGACTTTGTACACCGTGCACGTCAGACCCATATTGGAGTATGGACCAGTATCCACACCTGGCTATGCACGTCAGGAAATTAGAGAAAGTGTAACGGTTTGCAACAAGACTAGTCCCGAAGCTAAGAGGCTAGTCCTACGAGGAGAGGTTAAGGGAAATCGACCTGACGACACTGGAGGATAGGCGGGATAGGGAAGACATTATAACAACATATAAAATACTGAAAGGAATCGACAAGGTGGACAGAGACAGGATGTTCCAGAGATGGGACACAGAAACAAGGGCTCAAAATTGCTAGCTGAAGACTCAGATGAGACACAGGGATGTTAGGAAGTATTTCTTCAGTCAC
>NC_091314.1:21621096-21628596 GCF_038502225.1 Cherax quadricarinatus
TCCTCTCTCTCTTCCTCTCTCTCTTCCTCTCTCTCTCCCTGTCTCTCTCCCTCTCTCTCTCTCTCTCTCTCCCTCACTCCCATAACCCTATCTCTCACCCTCCTCTCTCTCTCTATAGGCTTCTCTCTCCATCTCTCCATTTCTCTCTCTCATAGCCTTTTCCCTCGCCCTCCTCTCTCTCTCTCTCTCTCTCTCCCATAACCCTATCTCTCACCCTTCTCTCTCTATATAGGCTTCTCTCTCCATCTCTCCATTTCTCTCTCTCATAGACTTTTCCCTCGCCCTCCTTTCTCCCTCTTTCTCTCTTTCTCTCCCTCTCCCTCTCCCTCTCTTTCTCCCTCTCTCTACCCTTTCTCTCCCCCCTCACATTTCTCTCTCTCCCCCTTGGTCTTATCCCTCACCCCCATACTCTCTCCTCTCTCTCCCTCTTTCTACCCTTTCTCTCTCCTCTCTCTCCCTCTTCTACCCTTTCCTCTCCCCCCCGCACCCTCTCCCTCCTCTAGCCTTCTGTCTGTGGTAATAAAAAAAAAAAAAAAAAAAAAAAAATGGGTGGCCTTAGAGGACGGAAAACCAGAGATCTGGTAGACGAACCAGGGAGGAAAGACTGGGAGTTAGAGCTCCAAAAAAGGGAGGAAGAGTGGGGAAGGAAGATAGTAGAGCTTGGTAAGAAAATGGAGGAGCAGATAGCTGAAGAGTGCAGGAAGTGGGAAGTACAGGTCTTAGCAGCAGAAGCTAGGATACAGTGCTTAGAAGAGAAACTGCAAAGCCTGAAACAGATTAGAGAGACAAATGACAATTCAGATGTGACATCAGGAAATTCAAAGTCAGGCGCAGACAAGGGGACGGTAAGCAACAACGGAGACATGCCGTACACGAAGGCCCTATCAGACCCACGTGGGGCCAGGGAAAAGATGATGAGCACACTAAGATCAAACGACAGGTCCGAAGACAATGAAGGTATGCTATATGCAGAGATTCTAACAGCCAACTGCACATACACACACACATACACACACACACACACACACACACACACACACACACACACACACACACAAACACACACACACACACACACAGTACAGCCGGGGGCAGCAATTCACAACATCGCTATTCTTTCACATCAAGAAAAAAAAATTAGTGGATGGATGGACAGGATGACAAAACTTTAACAAAATCAAGTAAAACAGGAAAGTCTCACAGACAAACTTAAAACCAATTAACTCTGAAAACTGAAAATAAAAGTAATGAAAGTTTTAATACAAGTGAACAAAATACTAACAGAACAAAGTGATAAAAAGATCAAGACTTGATCGACAACAAATTAAGCCCACACTGAGGATGTGAAAGGATCGGAAGAATACACAGAAGGAATAAAAGTCAGGTTAAACAGGTAAAATACGGCAATTACCTCAGAATATCTCAAGATAAAGTTAACAAAATTGGAATATGGTGTATGGTGCCCACATCTAAACGTACCAGTAGATAAATTGAAAAGGTCCAAAGACATAAAATGATTACCAGAGCTGAAATATATTAAACATTGTGATATATTTTTAACGTAAAGATACCGTGGCTGGCTGTCTGGAGGAATAGAGGAGACATGGTAATCGCATATAACACGTAAATAACCCGTATTTAGGAAAGGTAAAGTAATAACGACGTTTCGGTCAGACTTAGACCACTGAAGCTAGGAGGATAGAATATAAACGGGAAGAGGCAGTGGAAGAAGGAATGGATATAGCAGTGAAGTAGAGGAGATAATAGCAACGGAGGGTATATAATAACGGAAGTAGCAGTAACAATCATGAAGGTAGCAACAATAATATTAGAGATGAGGTAGTAAAACTAGTAGTAGTAAAAGTAGCAGAAATAGTACTAGAGATGAGGTAGTAGTAGTAGTAGTAGTAGTAGTAAAGGTAGAAGAAATAGTACTAGAGATGAGGTGGTAGTATTAGTAGTAAAGGTAGCAGAAATAGTACTAGAGATGAGGTAGTAGTAGTAAAGGTAGCAGAAATAGTACTAGAGATGAGGTAGTAGTAGTAGTAGTAGTAGTAGTAGTAAACGTAGCAGAAATAGTACAAGAGATGAGGTAGTAGAAGTCATGGTAGTGGTAGAAGTGGTCTTTCCACTGTGACTTTATTCTTCAGCCACAACTGAGGTTATAAGAGGACATGAAAAACAGATAAACAAGACTTCTCAACGTCTGCAACATGAATAACAAGACTTCTCAACATCTGCAACATGAATAACAAGACTTCTCAACATCTGCAACATGACAACACTTCTCAACATCTGCAACATGATAACAATACTTCTCAACATCTGCAACTTAGATAACAAGACTTCTCAACATCTGCAACATGATAACAAGACTTCTCAACATCTGCAACATGAATAACAAGACTTCTCAACATATGCAACATGAATAATAAGACTTCTCAACATCTGCAACTTGGATAACAAGACTTCTCAACATCTGCAACATGGATAACAAGAATTCTCAACACCAACAACATGGATAACAAGATTTCTGAATACCTGCAACAGGGATGACAAGGCTTCTCAACACCTGCAACATGGATGACACGGCTTCTCAACACCTGTAACAAGGATGATAATGTTTCTCAACACCTGTAACAGGGATGACAAGATTCAAAAGTTGTGAACTGACCAAAAAAAGTGAGCCCGAAGGAATATAAGACACTTAACAGAGTTGTGAACCAGTGGAACAAACTGAAAGAGGAAACAGTAAGTGCTACAACCACTGGAAATTATTAAAAAGAATAATAAAAACGAGACATCACGAGCATAGCTCTGTCTCCTGTAGTTAATAATAGGAAATTACAAAAACTACACACACAGAAACGTGGAGGGATAAGATGATGGAGGTGGTAATGGAAAACCTCGTGCATCAACATGTTAGGGACACTACCAGAAAGAAGAGTATGAACCGGCAAGGCTGGACCTCGTATTCACCCTGAGTAGTTCAGACATTGAGGTTATCACATATGAAGGGCTCGTCGGAGCTAGTAATCATGTGATCCTGAACTTGGAGTACATTGTAGAGTTACAAATGGAGAGTGAAGCAGCATGAGTACGAATGGAGAAGCCAAACTACAAAAGAGGGGACTACACAAGCATGAGAAATTTCCTGCATGAGGTACAGTGGGAAAGAGAACTGGTGGGAAAATCAGTAAATGAAATGATAGAACACGTGACAACAAAACGCAAGGAGGCAGAGGAGAGGTTCATACCCAAGGGCAACTGAAACAGTAGGAAGACCAGAACGAACCCTTCGTTCACCCGAAGGTGTAGATAGGCCAAAATTAGTGCGCTAGAGAAAGGAAAAAGAATAGAAGAATGAGGACCCAGGAAAATAAGGAGATTCCTCGAAGAGCCAGAAACAAATATGCATAGATAAAAAGGGAGGCCCACCGGCAATATGAGAATTACACAGCATCGAAAGCCAAATCTGACCCAAGGCTGTTTTACAGCTAGATCAGAAGGGAAAACAAGTAAAGGACCAGATAATCAGGTTGAGGAGGGAAGAGGGAAGATCGAAATAAACGATCAAGATGTGAAGAGCTCAACACGAGATTTAAGTGTTTTCTGTGGAGACAGAAAAGACTCCAGCAAACCGGAATGGTGGGGTACACCAACAAATACTGGACACAATACACACAACCGAGGACGATGTGAAGAGGCTGCTATGTTAACTAGATACCTCAAAGGCGGTGGGACCAGACATCTCTACATGGGTTCTGAGAGAGGGGGCAGAGGCACTGTGTGTACCACTAACAACAATCTTCAACACATTTATCAAAACAGGGCAACTACCTGAGGTATGGAAGACAGGAAATGTAGCCCCAATTTTTAAGAAAGGAGAAATACCGGTTGCATTAAACTACAGACCAGTGTCACAGACATGTATAGTATGCAAAGTCACGGAGAAGCTTATTAGGAGAAGATTGGTGGAGCACATAGAAAGGAACGAGCTCATACACGATAACCAGAATGGTTCCTGGGAAGGGAAATCCTGTGTCACAAACCTAGTGGAGTTATACGTCAAGGTGACAAAAGTAAGATAGGAGAGAGAGGGGTGGATAGATTGCAATTTCTTGGACAGTAAGAAGGCATTCGACAACGTCCCACACAAGAGATTAGTGCAAAGGCTAAAGGAACAGGCAGGAATAACAGGAAAGGCACTGCAATGGATTAGAGAAAATCTGACAGAAAGGAAACAACGAGTGAAGGTACGTCAAGAGGTGTCTGAGTGGACGCCTGTGACGGGCGGGGTACCACAAGGGTCACTTCTAGGGCCGGTGCTGTTTCTGCTAACTGTGAATGACATGACGGAAACGATAGATTCAGTGGTATCCCTGTTTGCAGACGATGTGTAGCTAATGCGAAGAATTCAAACGTATGAGGATCAGGTAGGACTACAAAGGGATCTGGACAGGCTGCAGGGCTGGTCCAGCAACGGCTCCTGAAGTTTAACTCCACCAAGTGCAAAGTCATGAAGACTGGGGACGGGTAAAGAAGACCACAGATGGAGTACAGGGTAGGGGTCCAAAGGCTACAAACTTCATTCAAGGAAAAGGATCTTGAGGAGAGTATCATACCGAGGAGATCTCTTGAGGCGCACATCAACCAATTAATTGCTGCAGCATATGGGCACCTGGCAAACCTAAGAATAGCGTTTCGATACCCGAGTAAGGAGTCTTTCAAGACACTGTACACCGTGTACGTCAGGCCCATATTGAAGTATGTAGCACCCGTATGGTACCCACACCTGGTCAAGCACGTCAATAAATTACAGAAAGTGTAAAGGCTTGCAACAAGATTAGTTCCGGAGCTGAGGGCATGTCGTACGAGAAGAGGTTAAGGGAACTCAATCTGACGACACTGGAGGACAGGAGGGATAGAGGAGACATGATAACGACACATATAATACTGAGAGGAATTGACAAGGTGGATAAGGACAGACTGTTTCAGAGACGAAACACAGCAACAAGGGGTTACAACTTGAAGTTGAAAACTTACATAAGTTACAGGGATGTTAGGAAGTATTTCTTCTGTCACAGAGTTGTCAGGAAGTGGAATAATCTGGAGACTGATGTAGTGGAGGCAAGATCCATAAACAGTTTTAAGAAGAGATACAATAAAGCTCATGGAGCAGGGAGAGAGTGGACCTAGTAGTGACCAGCGAAGAGTCGGGGCCAGGAGCTATGAATGAATCCCTGAAACCACAAACAGTGAGTACACACACACACACACACACATACACACACACACACACACACACACACACACACACACACACACACACACACACACACACACACACTCACACACACACACACACACGCATACATACACACACACACACACACACATACACATACACACACACACACACACACACACACACACACACACACACACACACACACACACACACACACACACACTCACACACACACACACACACACACACACACACACACACACACACACACGCATACACACACACACACACACACACAGAGTATAGGCTAGGTGGCCAAAGACTGCAAACCTCACTCAAGGAGAAAGATCTTGGGGTGAGTATAACACCGAGCATGTCTCCGGAAGCACACATCAATCAGATAACTGCTGCAGCATATGGGCGCCTGGCAAACCTGAGAACAGCATTCCGACACCTTAGTAAGGAATCATTCAAGACACTGTACACCGTGTATGTCAGGCCCATACTGGAGTATGCAGCACCTGTTTGGAACCCGCACTTGATAAAGCACGTCAAGAAACTAGAGAAAGTACAAAGGTTTGCAACAAGGTTAGTTCCAGAGCTAAGGGGAATGTCCTATGAAGAAAGATTAAGGGAAATCGGCCTGACGACACTGGAGGACAGGAGGGTCAGGGGAGACATGATAACGACATATAAAATACTGCGTGGAATAGACAAGGTGGACAAGGACAGGATGTTCCAGGGAGGGGACACAGAAACAAGAGGCCACAATTGGAAGTTGAAGACACAAATGAGTCAGAGAGATAGTAGGAAGTATTTCTTCAGTCATAGAGTTGTAAGGCAGTGGAATAGCCTAGAAAATGACGTAGTGGAGGCAGGAACCATACACAGTTTTAAGACGAGGTTTGATAAAGCTCATGGAGCGGGGAGAGAGAGGGTCTAGTAGCAACCGGTGAAGAGGCGGGGCCAGGAGCTAGGACTCGACCCCTGCAACCACAAATAGGTGAGTACACACACACACACACACACACACACACACACACACACACACACACACACACACACACACACACACACACACACACACACACACACACACACACACACACACACAAATCATCTATCTTTTAAAGCCACATGTCACAGAGTTTGGCATTGTGGTTCATAACAGTGAATGAGTCAAATATTTCTGACCAGCATCATCCATTTGTCACCCATCAGCCATTCGTATGATGTACTGAGAGGAGGGTGGGTAAGTGGGTGGAGAGGTGAGTAGGCGGAGGAGTAGGTGGAGATGTGGGTACATAGAGTGAGGGTGGATGAGGTGGTGGGGGAAAAGAGGATGGGTGGGTAGGTGACAAAGAGTTGGTGTACAAGCATGAAGGAAGAGGGAGAGGTGAAGTAAATGTGTAAGAAAGGGGGACGACGTTAAGAAAAAATGGAAGAAAGGAAAAAAAACATAAAAATTTACAGCCAACCGCTACTCAAAGATAATTCCTCGTTGTATGTTGTAAACACGTCACTATCTCAAGCACATGCATCATCTCGCAAGATAAAACCACTCTAACACAAACACACAGTAAAACAACAGACTTTCACCCAGAGTGAACATAACCCAACCTGTTAGAAAAAACTATTAATCCCCGACGTATCTGCCGGCACTTCTTCTTCGTACAGTATATAAACAACATAAAATGACAAAAAAAGGGATATCTGGGGTAAATAGAAACAAGAGCAAAAGTTAGTTGCAGAGATATGAGGGAACTTCCAGGCAAACAGGTGGTTATAAGTGAGGTTTTTGTGCCGTTCTATCAGTCTAGAGAGAATCGTCTGAGAGTGAAGACTCTCGGGAGAGGAGGTAGAGGAAGACCAAACACTTACCACCTTAAGATCAAAAATGGTTGTAATTATAACCATAATTTTTAAAGGAGTGGACCTGTAAGCCAGCGGAAGGCCTCTGTCAGATGACAAAAAGCTCCATCGGTGGGTCATCATATGACTAGGACCCGCGTCAGGAAACACTTGTCCTGTTTCCTGGTAAATCTTACTTAACCTAACTTACCACCTGGAATAACCTCTCTCTCTCAAGAGACCACTACAGCTCTCAAGACTTTGAGAGAAAGAGAGAGTGAGAGAAAGAAAGAAAGCAGAGGGACAGAGAGAGAGAGAGAGAGAGAGAGAGAGAGAGGGAGAGAGAGAGAGAGAGAAGCAGAGGAAGAGGGAGAGCGTGAGACAAACTGAAGCAGAAA
>NC_091314.1:21636096-21696096 GCF_038502225.1 Cherax quadricarinatus
AACGATATTTTTTCACTCCAGTACTGACCGAATTTGTTCCCTTAAGGAATATTGTGAAGTAGATTAGTCCATTTCAGAGCCCCAAACATACACGTACAAACGCACTTACATAAATACACTTACATAATTGGTCGCATTCGGAGGTGATCGTTATGCGGGGGTCCACTGTATTTGAACCTTATTTCTTCTATGAGATGAACGTTATTCCAAACATTAAAGTTATTCTTCAAGTTCTAGATCTTTTTCAGAACTTTATTTTAAGACTTATTTAGAACTTCATTCTAAAAAAAAATTTCGAAACCTTGATTTAAATCTTACTCAAAATTTTATTGTTACCCCTTTTTAAACCTTTTTTTAAAATCTTATTTAAGCCTTATTCCAAATTTTGGTTAAACCTTTTTAGTAAACGTGATTCTGAACCCTATTACGAACATTATTTTAAACCAATTCTAAACCCTATTCTAAATCTTTCAACAACACACCGGCCGTATCCCACCGAGGCGGGGTGGCCCAAAAGGAAAAACGAAAGTTTCTCCTTTTACATTTAGTAATATATACAGGAGAAGAGGTTACTAGCCCCTTGCTCCCGGCATTTTAGTCGCCTCTTACAACACGCATGGCTTACGGAGGAAGAATTCTGTTCCACTTCCCCATGGAGAATGTTGCATTAAATCTTTTTAAACCTTATTCTCAACCTTACTCCAAACCTTATTTTATATCTTATTTAAACCTTATATCTTATTTTAACCTATTTTATATTTTATTTTAACCTATTTTATATCTTATTTTAACCTATTTTATATCTTATTTTAACCTATTTTATAACTTATTTTAACCTATTTTATATCTTATTTTAACCTATTTTATATCTTATTTTAACCTATTTTATATCTTATTTTAACCTATTTTATATCTTATTTTAACCTATTTTGTGTCTTATTTTAACCTATTTTATATCTTATTTTAACCTATTTTATAACTTATTTTAACCTATTTTATAACTTATTTTAACCTATTTTATATCTTATTTTAACCTATTTTATATCTTATTTTAACCTATTTTATATTTTATTTTAACCTATTTTATATCTTATTTTAACCTATTTTATATCTTATTTTAACCTATTTTATATCTTATTTTAACCTATTTTATATTTTATTTTAACCTATTTTATATCTTATTTTAACCTATTTTATATCTTATTTTAACTTTATAACTTATTTTAAACCTTATTTTATATCTTATTTTAAACCATACTTTATATCTTACTTTGGTTTAGAAAGACACGTAAGCAAACACTATGACATATTTATTAGAAAACGTTTCGGTCCTGGGACCTTGAGAAGTGATCAAAGTCCCAGGACCGAAACGTTTTCTAATAAATATGTCATAGTTTTTGCTTACGTATTTATCTAAACCAACTTGTCGGTATTTATTACCAAGGTTTATACCATGTCTTATTTTAAAACTTATTTTATGTATTATAAACTTTGATTTATATACTATTTTAAACCTGATTTTATATCTTATTTTAAGCATTAGTTTATATCTTATTTTAAACTTGATTTTATATCTTATTTTAAACAATAATTTATATATTATTTTAACCCGGATTTTATATCTTATTTTAAACATTAACTTATATCTTATTTTAAACCTGATTTTATATCTTATTTTAAACAATAATTTATATCTTATTTTAAACATTAATTTATATCTTATTTTAAACCTGATTTTATATCTTATTTTAAACAATATTTTATATCTTATTTTAAACATTAATTTATATCTTATTTTAAACCTGATTTTATATCTTATTTTAAACAATAATTTATATCTTATTTTAAACCTGATTTTATATCTTATTTTAAACAATAATTTATATCTTATTTTAAACATTAATTTATATCTTATTTTAAACCTGATTTTATACTTTAAGCATCTGAAACCTAATCCTAAAACTAATTCAAGAAGCTAATCTCAATTACATGAGACAACTAGCAACTAATCACAGCCTATAAAAACCTTCACTTTACCCTGGTAAAAATCATCACTGCCCGAGAGGAAGCAGTGCTACCAGGCTCCACCCGCGAAGCACTCCCCTAGGAGCACTTAGTTAGGTCAGACAGTTGGCATTGTTCTGGGAGGGGGGCCTCTTAACGACCCTCACTCTAATAGCCCCTAATTGAATCGTTTTGTTGCAGGTGATTCAAGTAGCGAAATCCTTGATTAACTGGGCGGAGGTGTAGTGGTCTCTCTTTATCTGTGTCTGGCGAGGGTAGGACAGTGTGATGGTGGTGAGTGTGGTAGTAGTCATATTTACGGAGAACTTTGACCTCGTAGGTCAATTCAGCGTTTATAGCCATTATATACATATATATATATATATATATATATATATATATATATATATATATATATATATATATATATATATGTGTGTGTGTGTGTGTGTGTGTGTGTGTGTGTGTGTGTGTGTGTGTGTGTGTGTGTGTGTGTGTGTGTGTGTGTGTGTGTGTGTGTATGTGTGTGTGTGTGTGTGCGTGTGTGTGTGTGTGTGTGTGTGTGTGTGTGTAGTGTGTGTATCTGTACTCACCTATTTGTGGCTGCAGGGGTCGATTCATAGCTCCTGGCTCCGCCTCTTCACTGATTGCTACTGGGTCCTCTCTCTCCCTGCTCCACGAGCTTTATCAAACCTCGTCTTAAAACTGTGTATGGTTCCCGCCTCCAGTACGTCACTTTTTAGGCTATTCCACTGCCTGACAACTCTATGACTGAAGAAATACTTCCTAACATCCCTTTAACTCATCTGAGTCTTCAACTTCCAATTGTGACCCCTTGTTTCTGTGTCCCATCTCTGGAACATCCTGTCTTTGCTCACCTTGTCTATTCCGCGCAGTATTTTATATGTTGTTATCATGTCTCCGTTGATCCTCCTGTCCTCCAGTGCCGTCAGGTCAATTTCCCTTAACCTTTCTTCGTAGGACAATTCCCTTAGCTCTGGGAATAGTCTTGTTGCAAACCTTTGCACTTTCTCTAATTTCTTGACGTGCTTGACCAGGTGTGGATTGCAAACTGGTGCTTCATACTCCAGTATAGGCCTGACGTATATGGTGTACAGAGTCTTCAACGTTTCCTTACGCTATCCTTAGGTTTGCCAGACGCCCGTACGCTGCAGCAGTTATCTGATTGATGTGCGCCTCAGGAGATGTGCTCGGTATCATACTCACCCCAAGATCTTTTTCCTTGAGTGAGGTTTACAGTCTTTGGCCACCTAGATTATACTGTACCTGCGGTCTTCTTTGCCCTTCTCCGATCTTCATGACTGCATTTGGCAGTGTTAAATTCAAGGAGCCAGTTGCTGGACCAGGTTGTAGCCTGTCCAGGTCTCTTTGTAGTCCTGTCTGATCCTCGAACAATTTGATTCCCCTCATTACCTTCACATCATTTGCAAACAAGGACTCTTCTGAGTCTATCCTTTCCGTTATGTTATTCACATATGCCAAAAACAGAATAGGTCCTAGGACTGACCCCTGTGGAACCCCGATTGTCACAGGCGCCCACTCTGACACCTCGTTAAGCACCGTGACTCGTTGTTGCCTCCCTGTCAGGTATTCTCTGATCCACTGCAGTGCCTTTCCTGTTGTGTGTGCCTGATCCTCCAGCTTTTGCATTAACCTCTTATGAGGAATTGTGTTGAAGGCCTTCTTGCAGTCCAAGAAAATGCAGTCAATCCAACCCTCTCTCTCTTGTCTTACTTCTGTCACCTTGTCATAAAACTCCAGTAGGTTTGTGACACAGGATTTTCCTTCCCTAAAACCGAGCTGGTTGTCGATTATACACTGGTTTCTTTAAAGTTGCTCCACCACTCTCCTCCTGATGATCTTATCCATAACTCTGCATACTATACACGTTAGTGACACAGGTCTGTAGTTTAATGCCTCGTGTCTGTCTCCTTTTTTAAAAATTGGGACTACATTTGACATCTTCCATACCTCAGGTAGTTGCCCAGTTTCAATGGATGTGTTGAGATTAAGACACATGTGCAACATCTGGGTATCTTTATTGTAGACGTTTCGCCATCCAGTGGCTTTATCAATACAAATTCTAGGACATAACTTGAAGACAGTAGAACTATGTACAGAAGATGAGGATAAAGATACCCAGATGTTGCACATGTGTCTTAATCTCATCTTGTCGGTATTATATACCATTCGTACACAATGGATGTGTTGAAGATCTTTGTTAGTGGCACACACAGCATCACTGCTCCCTCTCTAAGGACCCATGGAGAGATGTTGTCTGGTCCCACCGCCTTTGAGGTATCAAGTTCACATAGCAGCTTCTTCAACTCCTCCTCGGTTATGTGTACCTCATCCAGCCCTTGTTGGTGTACGTCCCTGTTCTGATTTCCTGGAGTCCTACCTGTTTCCAGGTTGTGTATGTGTATGTGTGTGTATGTATGTGTGTGTTTGTATGTGTGTACACACCTAATTGTGGTTGCAGGGGTCAGGTCATAGCTCATGACCCCGCCTCTTCACTGGTCGCTACTAGGTCACTCTCTCCCTGCTCCTTGAACTTTATTATACCTCTTCTTAAAGCTATGTATGGACCCTGCCTCCACTATATCACTTTCCAGACTATTCCACTTCCTGATAATTCTATGACTGAAAAATACTTCCTAACATCCCTGTTACTCATCTGAGTCTTCAGCTTCCAATCGTAACCCTTCGTTGCTGTGGCTCATCTCTGAAACATCCTGTCTCCGTCCACCCTGTCAATTCCTCTCAGTATTTTATATGTTGTCCCTATCCCTCCTGTCCTCCAGTGTCGTCAGGTTGATTTCCCTTAACCTCTCCCCGTAGGACATGCCCTTTAGCTCCGGGACTAATCTTGCTGCAAACCTTTGCATTTTCTCTAATTTCTTAACGTGCTTGACCAGACCAGATGTGGGTTACAAACTGGTGCTGCATACTCCAATATGAGCCTGACGTACACGGTATACAGAGTCTTGAAGGATTCCTTACAGAAGTGTCGGAACGCTATTCTTAGGTTTACTAGGCGCCCATGTGCTGTAGCAGTTATTTCGCTGATGTGTGCCTCAGGAGATGTGCTCGGTATTATACTCACCCCAAGGTCCTTTTGCTTGAGTGAGGTTTGGAGTCTTTGGCCCCCTAGCCTGTCCTTTGTTTACAGTCTTCTTTGCCCTTCCCGATCTTCATGACTCTGCACTTGGTATTGTTTAACTCCAGAAGCCAGTTGCTGGACCAGGCTTGCAACCTGTCCAGATTCCTTTGTTGTCTTGTCTGGTCCTCATCCGACTGAATTCTCCTCATTAGCTTCATATCGTCTGTAAACATGGAGACTTTTGAGTCTATTCCTTCCGTCATGTCATTCACATATACCAGAAACAGCAAAAGTCATTGGACTGACCCCTGTGGAACCCCACTCGTCACAGGTGCCCACTCTGACACCTCGTTACGTTACATGATTTGTTATTGCCTCCCTGTCTGGTATTCTCTGATCCACTGAAGTGTCTTTCCTGTTATGCATGCCTGATCCTCTAGCTTCTGCACTAATCTCTTTTGTGGAACTATGTTGAAATCATTCTTGCCGTGCAAGAAAATGCAATCTAATCACCCCCTCTCTCTCGTCTTACTTCCATCACCTTATCATAAAACTCCAGTAGATTTGTGACACAGGATTTCCTTTCCCTGAAACCGTGCAGGTTGTCGTGTATGAGACTGTTCCTTTCTAGGTGTTCCACCAGTCCTCTCCTGATAATCTTCTCCATGACTCTACATACTATGCACGTCAGTGACATTAGTCTGTAGTTTAATAACACGTGTCTGTCTCCTTTCTTAAAAGCTGGGACTATATTTGCTGTCTTCTACACCTCAGGTAGTTGCCCAATTTCGATGGATGTATTGAAGATTGTTAATGGCACAGACACCTCCTCTGCTTCCTTTCAGGACTCACGGAGACATGCTGTCCAGTCTCACCGCCTTTGAGGTATCTAGTTCACCTAGCAGCCTCTTCATCTCCTCCTCGGTTGTGTGTATTGTGTCCAGCACTTGTTAGTGTACCCCACCATTCCGGCTTTCTGGAGTCCTTTCTGTCTCCAATGAAAATACTTTCTTAAACTTCATGTTGAGCTCTTCGCATATTTCTCGATCGTTTCTTGTGAACTCCCCTCCTTCCTTCGTCAGCCTGATTACCTGGTCCCTGATTATTGTTTTCCCCTTGGTGTGGCTGTACAACAGATTCGGGTCAAACTTGACTTTCGATGCTATGTTGTTTTCGTATTGCCGTTGGGCCTCCCTCCTTATCTGTGCATATTCGTTTCCGACTCTTCAAGTAATCTCTCTGTTTTCTTGTGTCCTTTGTCTTTTATAAATTTTTCATTCTCCAGGGCACTTAGTTTTGGCCTCTCTACACGTCTGGGTGAACCAAAAGCTCGCTCTGGTCTTCCCATTATTTCTGTTGCCCTTAGGAACGAACTTCTCCTCTGCTTCCTTGCATTTTGTTGTCACGGAGTCCAACATTTTATTTACTGATTTTCCCAACAGTTCTCTTTCCCAGTGAACCTCATGCAGGCAGTTCCTCATGCCTGTGTAGTCTCCCTTCCTTTTGTTGGTTTCTCCCCTCCTACTCCTCCTGCTTCCCTCTTCACTCGTAATTCTACTATCTATTCGAAGCTCAGGACCACGTGATCACTAGCTCCGAGGAGCCTTTTGTATGTGATGTGCTCAACGTCTGAACTACTCAAGGTGAATATGAGGTTCAGTCTTGCTGGCTACATCCTCTCCTCTCTCTCTTGTGGTGTCCCTAACATGTTGGTGTATGAAATTTTCTAGCTCTCCAAGTTTCATGTCTCCATGTGTCTCCAGGTTTTCCCAGTCAATCTTCATGTGACTGAAATCACCCACAATTAATAACTTTTCCCTACCTATTTGGGCCCTTCCGGCCACCTCAGCTAATGTGTCCACCATTGCTCTCATCATATTCTTTTCTTGTACATCACTACAATCACCACCCTGGGACCCCCAGCCCAATTTGTTCCAAATATGTAGTCCACTGCTTCCATTCTGTCCATTTCCTCGAATCTCCATCGGTTTTTGTTGAGTAGCGCAACTTCTCTCCCTCTTGCTCCCTCTGTCTTTCCTCAGGATCTGATATCCCGATGGAAAGATAGCATCTGTTATCATCCCCGTGAGCTTCATTTCTATGACTACTGTGTGCGTGTGTGTGTGTGTGTGTGTGTGTGTGTGTGTGTGTGTGTGTGTGTGTGTGTGTGTGTGTGTGTGTGTGTGTGTGTGTGTGTGTGAGTGTGTGTGTAACACAATTCAAAAGATAAAACATTTACACACAAGAAAAACAACGAACGAAAGCACTCAATACGAATAAAAATTATCATACCAAGCAGAAGTTTGCATAAAGCTTTTTTTTGAGACGTTTCGCTCTGTGTAGAGCTTTATCAAGTCATAAAGAGATGAGATTTAACATACACCTTACAAGAAGAAACTGGGTGAATGGAGGTGAGGTTTCTGGAAAGTGGCCACTGTAGTGGAACAGTGTAGTGGAACAGTGTAGTGGAACAGTGTAGTGGAACAGTGTAGTGGAACAGTGTAGTGGAACAGTGTAGTGGGGCAGTGTAGTGGAACAGTGTAGTGGAGCAGTGTAGTGGAGCAGTGTAGTAGAACAGTGTAGTGGAACAGTGTAGTGGAACAGTGTAGTGGAACAGTGTAGTGGAACAGTGTAGTGGAACAGTGTAGTGGAGCAGTGTAGTGGAACAGTGTAGTGGAACAGTGTAGTGGAACAGTGTAGTGGAACAGTGTAGTGGAACAGTGCAGTGGAACAGTGTAGTGGAACAGTGTAGTGGAACAGTGTAGTGGAACAGTGTAGTGGAACAGTGTAGTGGAACAGTGTAGTGGAACAGTGTAGTGGAACAGTGTAGTGGAGCAGTGTAGTGGAACAGTGTAGTGGAACAGTGTAGTGGAACAGTGTAGTGGAACAGTGTAGTGGAACAGTGTAGTGGAACAGAGTAGTGGAACAGTGCAGTGGAACAGTGCAGTGGAACAGTGCAGTGGAACAGTGTAGTGGAACAGTGTAGTGGAACAGTGTAGTGGAACAGTGCAGTGGAACAGTGTAGTGGAACAGTGTAGTGGAACAGTGTAGTGGAACAGTGTAGTGGAACAGTGCAGTGGAACAGTGTAGTGGAACAGTGTAGTGGAACAGTGTAGTGGAACAGTGTAGTGGAGCAGTGTAGCGGAACAGTGTAGTGGAACAGTGCAGTGGAACAGTGCAGTGGAACAGTGTAGTGGAACAGTGTAGTGGAACAGTGTAGTGGAACAGTGTACTGGAACAGTGTAGTGGAACAGTGCAGTGGAACAGTGCAGTGGAACAGTGTAGTGGAACAGTGTAGTGGAACAGTGTAGTGGAACAGTGCAGTGGAACAGTGTAGTGGAACAGTGTAGTGGAACAGTGTAGTGGAACAGTGCAGTGGAACAGTGCAGTGGAACAGTGTAGTGGAACAGTGCAGTGGAACAGTGCAGTGGAACAGTGTAGAGGAACAGTGTAGTGGAACAGTGCAGTGGAACAGTGTAGTGGAACAGTGTAGTGGAACAGTGTAGTGGAACAGTGTAGTGGAACAGTGTAGTGGAACAGTGTAGTGGAACAGTGTAGTGGAACAGTGTAGTGGAAGAGTGTAGTGGAACAGTGTAGTGGAACAGTGCAGTGGAACAGTGTAGTGGAACAGTGTAGTGGAAGAGTGTAGTGGAACAGTGTAGTGGAACAGTGTAGTGGAACAGTGTAGTGGAACAGTGCAGTGGAACAGTGTAGTGGAACAGTGTAGTGGAACAGTGCAGTGGAACAGTGTAGTGGAACAGTGTAGTGGAACAGTGTAGTGGAACAGTGCAGTGGAACAGTGTAGTGGAACAGTGTAGTGGAGCAGTGTAGTGGAACAGTGTAGTGGAGCAGTGTAGTGGAACAGTGTAGTGGAGCAGTGTAGTGGAGCAGTGTAGTGGAACACTGTAGTGGAACAGTGCAGTGGATCAGTGTAGTGGAACAGTGTAGTGGAACAATGTAGTGGAACAGTGTAGTGGAGCAGTGTAGTGGAACAGTGTAGTGGAGCAGTGTAGTGGAGCAGTGTAGTGGAGCAGTGTAGTGGAGCAGTGTAGTGGAACAGTGTAGTGGAGCAGTGTAGTGGAGCAGTGTAGTGGAGCAGTGTAGTGGAGCAGTGTAGTGGAGCAGTGTAGTGGAGCAGTGTAGTGGAGCAGTGTAGTGGAGCAGTGTAGTGGAGCAGTGTAGTGGAACACTGTAGTGGAGCAGTGTAGTGGAACAGTGAAGTAGAGTAGTGTAGTAAAGCAGTGTAGTGGAACAGTGTAGTGGAACAGTGAAGTAGAGTAGTGTAGTGGAGCAGTGTAGTGGAACAGTGTAGTGGAACAGTGTAGTGGAACAGTGCAGTGGAACAGTGAAGTAGAGTAGTGTAGTGGAGCAGTGTAGTGGAACAGTGTAGTGGAACAGTGCAGTGGAACAGTGAAGTAGAGTAGTGTAGTGGAGCAGTGTAGTGGAACAGTGTAGTGGAACAGTGTAGTGGAGCAGTGCAGTGGAACAGTGAAGTAGAGTAGTGTAGTGGAGCAGTGTAGTGGAACAGTGTAGTGGAACAGTGTAGTGGAGCAGTGTAGTGGAGCAGTGTAGTGGAACAGTGTAGTGGAACAGTGTAGTGGAGCAGTGTAGTGGAACAGTGTAGTGGAGCAGTGTAGTGGAACAGTATAGTGGAGCATTGCAGTGGAACAGTGTAGTGGAACAGTGTAGTGGAACAGTGTAGTGGAGCAGTGTAGTGGAACAGTGTAGTAGAGCAATGTAGTGGAACAGTGTAGTGGAACAGTGTAGTGGAGCAGTGCAATGGAACAGTATAGTAGAGCAATGTAGTGGAGCAGTATAGTGGAACAGTGTGGTGGAGCAGTGTAGTGGGGCAGTGTAGTGGAACAGTGTAGAGGAACAGTGTAGTGGAGCAGTGTTGTGGAACAGAGTAGTGGAACAGTGTAGTGGAGCAATGTAGTGGAACAGTGTAGTGGATCAGTGTAGTGGAGCAGTGTAGTGGAACAGTGTAGTGGAACAGTGTAGTGAACTAGTGTAGTGGAACAGTGTAGTGGAACAGTGTAGTGGAGCAGTGCAGTGGAACAGTGTAGTGGAGCAGTGTAGTGGAGCAGTGTAGTGGAGCAGTGTAGTGCAACAGTATAGTGGAACAGTATAGTGCAGTGTAGTGGAGCAGTGTAGTGGAACAGTGTTGTGGAGCAGTATAGTGCAACAATGTAGTGGAACAGAGCAGTGCAGTGTACTGGAGCAGTGTAGTGGAGCAATGTAGTGGAGCAGTGTAGTGAACAATGTAGTGGAGCAGTGTAGTGCAACAGTATGGTGGAACAGTGTAGTGCAGTGTAGTGGAGCAGTGTAGTGGAGCAGTGTAGTGTAACAGTGTAGTAGAACAATGTAGTGCAACAGTATAGTGGAACAGTGTAGTGAAGTGTAGTGGAGCAGTTTAGTGGAACGGTGTAGTGAAGCAGTGTAGTCGAACAGTGTAGTGAAGCAGTGTAGTGGAACAGTGTAGTGGAGTAGTGTAGTGGAGCAGTGTAGTGGAACAGTGTAGTGAAACAGTGTAGTGGAGCAGTGTAGTGGAGCAGTGTAGTGGAACAGTGTAGTGGAACAGTGTAGTGGAGCAGTGTAGTGGAGCAGTGTAGTTGAACAATGTAGTCGAACAGTATAGTGAAGCAGTGTATTGGAACAGTGTAGTGGAACAGTGTAGTGGAGCAGTGTAGTGGAACAGTGTAGTGGAACAGTGTAGTGGAACAGTGTAATGGAGCAGTGTAGTGGAACAGTGTAGTGGAGCAGTGTAGTGAACAGTGTAGTGGAGCAGTGTAGTGGAACAGTGTAGTGGAACACTGTAGTGGAGCAGTGCAGTGTAACAGTGAAGTAGAGCAGTGTAGTGGAGCAGTGTAGTGGAACAGTGTAGTGGGACAGTGCAGTGGAGCAGTGTAGTGGAACAGTGTAGTGGAACAGTGTAGTGGAACAGTGTAGTGGAGCAGTGTAGTGGAACAGTGTAGTAGAGCAATGTAGTGGAACAGTGTATTGGAACAGTGTAGTGGAGCAGTGCAGTGGAACAGTGTAGTAGAGCAATGTAGTGGAGCAGTGTCGTGGAACAGTGTAGTGGAGCAGTGTAGTGGGGCAGTGTAGTGGAAGAGTGTAGTGGAACAGTATAGTGGAGCAGTGTGGTGGAACAGTGTAGTGGATCAGTGTAGTGGAGCAGTGTAGTGGAACAGTGTAGTGGAACAGTGTAGAGAACCAGTGTAGAGGAACAGTGTAGTGGAACAGTGTAGTGGAGCAGTGCAGTGGAACAGTGTAGTGGAGCAGTGTAGTGGAGCAGTGTAGTGGAGCAGTGTAGTGCAACAGTATAGTGGAACAGTGTAGTGCAGTGTAGTGGAGCAGTTTAGTGGAACGGTGTAGTGGAGCAGTGAAGTGGAACAGTGTAGTGAAACAGTGTAGTGGAACAGTGTAGTGGAGCAGTGTAGTTGAACAGTGTAGTCGAACAGTGTAGTGGAGCAGTGTAGTGGAACAGTGTAGTGAAACAGTGTAGTGGAGCAGTGTAGTGGAGCAGTGTAGTTGAACAGTGTAGTGGAATATTGCAGTGGAACAGTATAGTGGAGCAGTGTAGTGGAGCAGTGTAGTTGAACAATGCAGTCGAACAGTACAGTGGAGCAGTGTAGTAGAACAGTGTAGTGGAACAGTGTAGTGGAGCAGTGCAGTGGAGCAGTGTAGTTGAACAATGTAGTCGAACAGTGTAGTGGAGCAGTGTAGTGGAACAGTGTAGTGGAATAGTGTAGTGGAACAGTGTAATAGAGCAGTGTAGTGGAACAGTGTAGTGGAGCAGTGTAGTGAAACAGTGTAGTGGAGGAGTGTAGTGGAACAGTGTAGTGGAGCAGTGTAGTGGAGCAGTGTAGTGGAACAGTGTAGTGAAGCAGTGTAGTGGAGCAGTGTAGTGGAACAGTGTAGTGGAGCAGTGTAGTGGAGCAGTATAGTGGAACAGTGTAGTGGAGCAGTGTAGTGCAACAATACAGTGGAATAGTGTAGTGCAGTGTAGTGGAGCAGTGTAGTGGAACAGTGTAGTGGAGCAGTGTAGTGGAGCAGTGTAGTAGAACAGTGTAGTGGAGCAGTGTAGTGCAACAGTATAGTGGAACAGTGCAGTGCAGTGTACTGGAGCAGTGTAGTGTAGTGGAGTGGAACAGTGTAGTGGAGCAGTGTAGTGGAACAGTGTAGTGGAGCAGTGTAGTGCAACAGTATAGTGGAATAGTGTATTGCAGTGTAGTGGAGCAGTGTAGTGGAACAGTGTAGTGGAGCAGTGTAGTGGAGCAGTGTAGTGGAACAGTGTAGTGGAGCAGTGTAGTGCAACAGTACAGTGGAATAGTGTAGTGCAGTGTAGTGGAGCAGTGTAGTGGAACAGTGTAGTGGAGCAGTGTAGTGGAGCAGTGTAGTAGAACAGTGTAGTGGAGCAGTGTAGTGCAACAGTATAGTGGAACAGTGCAGTGCAGTGTACTGGAGCAGTGTAGTGTAGTGGAGTGGAACAGTGTAGTGGAGCAGTGTAGTGGAACAGTGTAGTGGAGCAGTGTAGTGCAACAGTATAGTGGAATAGTGTAGTGCAGTGTAGTGGAGAAGTGTAGTGGAACAGTGTAGTTGAGCAGTGTAGTGGAGCAGTGTAGTAGAACAGTGTAGGGAAGCAGTGTAGTGCAACAGTATAGTGGAACAGTGAGTGCAGTGTACTGGAACAGTGTAGTGCAGTGTAGTGGAACAGTGTAGTGAAACAGTGTAGTGCAACAGTATAGTGGAACAGTGTAGTGCAGTGCGGTGGAACAGTTTAGTGGAATGGTGTAGTGGAGCAGTGTAGTGGAACAGTGTAGTGGAGCAGTGTAGTGGAACAGTGTAGTGGGACAGTGTAGTTGAACAGTGTAGTCGATTAGTGTAGTGGAGCAGTGTAGTGGAACAGTGTAGTGAAACATTGTAGTGGAGCAGTGTAGTGGAGAAGTGTAGTGGAACAGTGTAGTGGAGCAGTGTAGTGCAGTGTAGTAGAGCAGTGTTGTGGAACAGTGTAGTGTAGCAGTATAGTGGAACATTGTAGTGGAACAGTGTAGTAGAGCAGTGTACTGGAGCAGTGTATTGGAACAGTGTAGTGAAGCAGTGTAGTGCAACAGTATAGTGAAACAGTGTAGTGGAGCAGTGTAGTGAAACAGTGTAGTGGAGCAGTGTAGTGGAACAGTGTAGTGGAACAGTGCAGTGCAGTGTAGTGGAGCAGTGTAGTAGAGCAGTGTAGTGGAGCAGTGTAGTGGAGCAATGTAGTGGAACAGTGTAGTGGAACAGTGCAGTGCAGTGTAGTGGAGCAGTGTAGTGGAGCAGTGTAGTGGAGCAGTGTAGTGGAGAATTGTAGTGGAACAGTGTAGTGGAACAGTGTAGTGGAGCAGTGTAGTGGGACAGTGTAGTGGAGGAGTGTAGTGGAGCAGTGTAGTGGAGCAGTGTATTGGAGCAGTGTAGTAGAACAGTGTAGTGGAGCAGTTTAGTGTAGCAGTGTAGTGGAGCAGTGTAGTGGAACAGTGTAGAGGAACAGTGTAGTGGAACAGTGCAGTGCAGTGTAGTGGAGCAGTGTTATGGAACAGTGTAGAGGAACAGTGTAGTGGAACAGTGCAGTGCAGTGTAGTGGAGCAGTTTTGTGGAACAGTGTAGTGGAGCAGTGTAGTGGAGAAGTGTAGTGGAGCAGTGTAGTGGAACAGTGTAGTGGAGCAGTGTAGTGGAGCAGTTTTGTGGAACAGTGTAGTGGAGCAGTGTAGTGGAGAAGTGTAGTGGAGCAGTGTAGTGGAACAGTGTAGTGGAGCAGTGTAGAGGAGCAGTGTATTGGAGCAGTGTAGTGGAGCAGTGTAGTGGAACAGTGTAGTGGAGCAGTGTAGTGCAGTGTACTGGAGCAGTGTTGTGGAACAGTGTACTGGAGCAGTATAGTGGAACAGTGTAGTGGAACAGTGTAGTGAAGCAGTGTAGTCGAGCAGTGTAGTGGAACAGTGTAGTGGAGCAGTGTAGTGCAACAGTATAGTGGGACAGTGTAGTGCAGTGTAGTGGAGCAGTTTAGTGGAGCGGTGTAGCGGAGCAGTGTAGTGGAACAGTGTAGTGGAGCAGTGTAGTGGAGCAGTGCAGTGGAGCAGTGTACTGGAGCAATGTATTGGAACAGTGTAGTGAAGCAGTGTAGTGCAACAGTATAGTGAAACAGTGTAGTGGAGCACTGTAGTGAAACAGTGTAGTGGAGCAGTGTAGTGGAACAGTGTAGTGGAACAGTGCAGTGCAGTGTAGTGGAGCAGTGTAGTAGAGCAGTGTAGTGGAGCAGTGTAGTGGAGCAATGTAGTGGAACAGTGTAGTGGAACAGTGCAGTGCAGTGTAGTGGAGCAGTGTAGTGGAGCAGTGTAGTGGAGCAGTGTAGTGGAGAATTGTAGTGGAACAGTGTAGTGGAACAGTGTAGTGGAGCAGTGTAGTGGGACAGTGTAGTGGAGCAGTGTAGTGGAGCAGTGTAGTGGAGCAGTGTATTGGAGCAGTGTAGTAGAACAGTGTAGTGGAGCAGTTTAGTGTAGCAGTGTAGTGGAGCAGTGTAGTGGAACAGTGTAGAGGAACAGTGTAGTGGAACAGTGCAGTGCAGTGTAGTGGAGCAGTGTTGTGGAACAGTGTAGAGGAACAGTGTAGTGGAACAGTGCAGTGCAGTGTAGTGGAGCAGTTTTGTGGAACAGTGTAGTGGAGCAGTGTAGTGGAGAAGTGTAGTGGAGCAGTGTAGTGGAACAGTGTAGTGGAGCAGTGTAGTGGAGCAGTTTTGTGGAACAGTGTAGTGGAGCAGTGTAGTGGAGAAGTGTAGTGGAGCAGTGTAGTGGAACAGTGTAGTGGAGCAGTGTAGAGGAGCAGTGTATTGGAGCAGTGTAGTGGAGCAGTGTAGTGGAACAGTGTAGTGGAGCAGTGTAGTGCAGTGTACTGGAGCAGTGTTGTGGAACAGTGTACTGGAGCAGTATAGTGGAACAGTGTAGTGGAACAGTGTAGTGGAGCAGTGTAGTCGAGCAGTGTAGTGGAACAGTGTAGTGGAGCAGTGTAGTGCAACAGTATAGTGGGACAGTGTAGTGCAGTGTAGTGGAGCAGTTTAGTGGAGCGGTGTAGCGGATCAGTGTAGTGGAACAGTGTAGTGGAGCAGTGTAGTGGAGCAGTGCAGTGGAGCAGTGTACTGGAGCAATGTATTGGAACAGTGTAGTGGAGCAGTGTAGTGCAACAGTATAGTGGAACAGTGTAGTGCAGTGCAGTGGAGCAGTTTAGTGGAGCAGTGTAACGGAGCAGTGTAGTGGAACAGTGTAGTGGAGCAGTGTAGTTGAGCAGTATAGTGGAGCAGTGTAGTGGAACAGTGTAGTGGAACAGTGCAGTGCAGTGTAGTGGAGCAGTGTAGTGGAGCAGTGTAGTGGAGCAGTGTAGTGGAGCAGTGTAGTGGAGCAGTGTAGTGGAACAGTGTAGTGGAACAGTGTAGTGGAGCAGTGTAGTGGAGCAATGTAGTGGAGCAGTGTAGTGGAGCAGGGTAGTGGAGCAGTTTAGTGGAGCAGTGTAGTGGAGCAGTGTAGTGGAACAGTGTAGTTGAACAGTGTCGTGGAACAGTGCAGTGCAGTGTAGTGGAGCAGTGTTGTGGAACAGTGTAGCGGAACAGTGTAGTGGAACAGTGCAGTGCAGTGTAGTGGAGCAGTTTTTGTGGAACAGTGTAGTGGAGCAGTGTAGTGGAACAGTGTAGTGGAGCAGTGTAGTGGAGCAGTGAAATGGAACAGTGTAGTGGAACAGTGTAGTGCAGTGTAGTGGAGCAGTTTAGTGGAGCAGTGTAGCGGAGCAGTGTAGTGGAACAGTGTAGTGGAGCAGTGTAGTGGAACAGTGTAGTGGAGCAGTGTAGTGGAGCAGTGTTGTGGAGCAGTGTAGTGGAACAGTGTAGTGGAGCAGTTTAGTGGAGCAGTGTAGCGGAGCAGTGTAGTGGAACAGTGTAGTGGAGCAGTTTAGTGGAGCAGTGTAGTGGAGCAGTGTAGTGGAACAGTGTAGTGGAGCAGTTTAGTGGAGCAGTGTAGCGGAGCAGTGTAGTGGAGCAGTGTAGTGGAACAGTGTAGTGGAACAGTGTAGCGGAGCAGTGTAGTGGAACAGTGTAGTGGAGCAGTTTAGTGGAGCAGTGTAGTGGAGCAGTGTAGTGGAACAGTGTAGTGGAGCAGTTTAGTGGAACAGTGTAGCGGAGCAGTGTAGTGGAACAGTGTAGTGGAGCAGTTTAGTGGAGCAGTGTAGCGGAGCAGTGTAGTGGAACAGTGTTGTGGAGCAGTGTAGTGGAACAGTGTTGTGGAGCAGTGTAGTGGAACAGTGTAGTGGAGCAGTGTAGTGGAACAGTGTAGTGGAGCAGTGTAGTGGAACAGTGTAGTGGAGCAGTGTAGTGGAACAGTGTAGTGGAGCAGTGTAGTGGAACAGTGTAGTGGAACAGTGTAGTGAAGCAGTGTAGTGGAGCAGTATAGTGGAACAGTGTAGTGGAGCAGTGTAGTGGAGCAGTGTAGTGGAGCAGTGTAGCGGAGCAGTGTAGTGGAACAGCGTAGTGGAGCAGTGTAGTGGAACATTGTAGTGGAGCAGTGTAGTGGAACAGTATAGTGGAGCAGTGTAGTGGAGCAGTGTAGTGGAACAGTGTTGTGGAGCAGTGTAGTGGAGCAGTGTAGTGGAGCAGTGTAGTGGAACAGTGTAATGGAGCAGTGTAGCGGAGCAGTGTAGTGGAACAGTGTTGTGGAGCAGTGTAGTGGAACAGTGTTGTGGAGCAGTGTAGTGGAGCAGTGTAGTGGAGCAGTGTAGTAGAGCAGTGTATTGGATCAGTGTAGTGGAGCAGTGTAGTGCAACAGTATAGTGGAACAGTGTAGTGCAGTGTAGTGGAACAGTGTAGTGGAGCAGAGTAGTATAGCAGTGTAGTGGAACAGTGTAGTGGAGCAGTGTAGCGGAACAGTGTAGTGGAGCAGTGTTGTAGGTCTACTGATCAACGCTAAGAAGGTAAAGTTGCCTATTTAGGGACGTACTTAAAAATTAAATCGACCTCCTAAACTGGAAAGTCAATAATAATAATAATAATAATAATAATAATAATAAAGCGTGAGCAATATTTGTATAAATAATATTCTGTATTAAAATGATGACGTAAGTGATACAAAATTTGATCTCTAATTACTATTGTCATGAGTATACTAACTAATGATGTTAATTAGCTGATATATAATTACAGTAGGGTAATTATATCTCTGGTCTGGGTGGCAGTTGGTAGTGGCGGGTGTGGTGGTAGTGGTGAGTGGTCTTGGTGGTGGTGGGTGTGGTGGTAGTTGTGTGTTGTAGTGGTGGGGGGTGGTGGTGATGGGTGGTAGTAGGGTGGTGGTGGCGGTGGTAGTGGTGGGTGGTGGTGGTGGTGACCGTGGGTGGTGGTGGTAGCGGTAATGGTTGTAGTGGAGCTGGGTGATGGTCGGTATCAGTAGTAGTTGTGGTGTTGGATGGTGGTACTGGTGGGTGATGGTGGGTGGCAGTGAGGAGCGGTGGGGGGGTAGTAAAGCTTGTGGTGGTGGGTGGTTGTGGCGGTGGATTGTGGTGGTAGTAGTAGTAGTAGCATTAGTGGTGGGTGGTGGTGGTGGTGGTAGCAGTAGTGGTGGTGGTGATGGTGGTGGTACCAATAGTGGTGGTGGTGATGGTGGTAGCAGTAGTGGTGGTGGTGATGGTGGTGGTACCAATAGTGGTGGTGGTGATGGTGGTAGCAGTAGTGGTGGTGGTGATGATGATGATGATGGGTGTGGTGGTGGGTGGTAGTGGTTTTGGAGGTTGTGGAGGTGGTGGATGGTAGCAGTATTAGTTGAAGATTGAGACACTTATGCAGCATATGGGAATCTTTATTCAGGAAACGTTTCGCCACACAGTGGCTTCATCAGTCCAATACAAAGAGGAAGGCGTAAGGAGAGGAGGAGAATGAGGTAATCAGTCCCTCAACCTGGAGTCGATGTGTTCAGTCCATCAATCTTGTAGAATGTACAGCCACTGTGTGGCGAAACGTTTCCTGAATAAAGATTCCCATATGCTGCATAAGTGTCTCAATCTTCAACTTGTCGGTTTTTCAAACCATTCATCACAACTGTCAGACACGGCAGCATCATGGGATCTTGTTACAAAGAATTCTTCAACACTTGTTCAACCTTTGGACGAAGACCTACTTCGACTAGTGGATGGTACCACTATGACCCCGCCTCCATCTGCTTCACGTCACTTAACTACAGTATATAAGCCACGTCTACGGCCCTATGCTGTACATTCTACAAGATTGATGGACTGAACACATCGACTCCAGGTTGAGGGACTGATTACCTCATTCTCCTCCTCTCCTTACGCCTTCCTCTTTGTATTGGACTGATGAAGCCACTGTGTGGCGAAACGTTTCCTGAATAAAGATTCCCATATGCTGCATAAGTGTCTCAATCTTCAACTTGTCGGTTTTTCAAACCATTCATCACAGCAGTATTAGTTGTTGAGGACGATGGGTGGCAGTGGTGGTGGGGGTGGGAGATGTTTGGTGGTGGTGGTGGTAGTAGTAGTTGTGGTGATGGTGGTAGCAGTAGTTGTGGTGATGGTGGTGGTGGTTATTGAGGACAGCACGCCTCATAAGACAGATCTTCAGATGTCCTCTGCTAGAGTGAACATTATGAGTGCCGTCATAAACTTTGTCACCCCCATCCCCACAATCCTTGCCACCACCACCCCATCATCCCCACCCCCACAATCCTCGCCACCACCACCCCATCATCCCCGCCACCACCATCCTTGCCACCACCACCCCATCATCCCCGCCACCACCATCCTTGCACCACTACCCCATCATCCCCATCCCCACAATCCTCGCCACCACCACCCCATCATCCCCACCCCCACAATCCTCGCCACCACCACCCCATCATCCCCGCCACCACCATCCTTGCCACCACCACCCCCACCGCTACCACCGCCTCCAGCGCCACCATCTTTTTCACTAATTCCACCGCTTGTGTTGCAGGCCTGCAGTAGCTGGTCTCGTTACAAGCAACAAACAGTAACAGTCACAAGTACACGGTCGCTCAACAAGGAAAGAAGTTACTCAAAAATAACTGGTATTATTTATATATATTCTTCTTAACCAAATCACAATCTACAATGTTTACAATTGAACAGGTTTCTTTGAAAACATAAAATAAGAGGAACTACCAGAGGTCACACTGACACATGCCAGTCGACTGCCTGAGAATCTAGTTGGCTGGATCGATTATACCCGCAAGTCAGAATACCACAGTAAACCTAACAGTCCCTTGATACTCTAGGGTTGTGTATCACCAGTAGATACTTCTGGTTATGTTTACAGCTGGATAAAAATGACTATAGGAATGTAGTTGGTCTCGTCCGTGTTGAGTAAATACGCACTCGCCGCACATAACACCTTCACCCCAAGAGCATTGCTATATATCTGGCGTCCTACAGCAGTCATCTTCAGAGTACGATGCTGCCATGGCATAAATATAAAATCTATGGTGACTGCCTTCATCTCCAGTACCCACCCCACCCGACAGTGCTCGATAGGAGATAAATAAATACAAATATCCATGACAGGCTTTGATACATCTCAGATCTTTTCTCAATCCCTGTAACTAGAGGCTTCTTGTCATCCTGAACTGTCATAGTCACTTCCAAGTGTCTTCCAACAAAAGACGTTCATGCTACACAAAGCACTTGGTCATGAAAACATTAGGTACTACCATTTTCTCTAATAATCTTCAGACCAGTACCCATTTACCAGTTTTAGTAGAGTCCTTCATGATAACTCTATTTTGGCAAAGCACCATAAAGATAAATGAAATGCTCTGATCTCAGACACTGCCGATTTAATTGATGGAGCAACGGAGACGTCGTTTCGCTGCTTCTCCACGAACGCCATTTCTTTAGTAAGCAAAGAGACGAGAGCACATGGCAATCCTACACCCATAGAATAGCAAGTGTTACCCCTGAGTATTGTATTTGAATTATGCAGCCCCAGTCGGATGTTACTTACTGTTAAACAGGGCCAGTTCTAAGTTTTGATCCCCCAGTATAGGTAGGACACATTCCCGCAACACCGGTAGGACACATTTCCAGAGTCCCAAATATAATAACTGTCACTGGAATATCTGTCTACCTCAGTGTCACATGGAACATTTGGAAATGTTTTAATGTGCATAAAACCCAAAGGTTTTCGTTTCATGTTTCCCGGTGTTCCAGCGTTTATCATGTTTGCTACATAGCTATTTTCGAATACTGAAACCGTTTGCAACCACATGACTTAATGTGTTACTGTATTTACATTTCAGAGGTTCAAATACTTTATCCTTGTCATCTTCATTCATTATTTGTTACTATCCTTTACATTAACGTGAAATTTGCTGTCGCTACCTGAATATGGTCGTGACGACAACTGTTTCTTGGTTCTCTCGCCCAATTCCATCTCCTCTTCAAATTTTTCAGCCAACTTAGCTGCTTCAAACACAGATTCAAGTTTATGATCCTCAAAAATGTATGAACTATGAATATTAACTATACTACGTCACTAAAATTTTTGACCCTTAAAGATTTATACTAATCGCTTTACACAACCTGATCACGGGCAAACTGTGTCAGTCTGCCCATACCTAAACTCTCGCTCCCCTCACTCATAGGCCCAAACACAATCGTATGTAATCATCATCATCTGCAATACAAGCTGTATACTCATGATGTATGAGCTAGTGCTCCCCAGTGTTGTTTTGCCCAGACTTTGGTTCCAGCTAATTCAAATGCCAAACTCGGCAGATTAGTCTTTTCCCACTACTGGGAAGATCCAACCTAGATACCGTACAAGAATATGAACACGGTAACGATGCACAATGTTAGCAGTGCCAGGAGCCACAGAATCGAAAAAATAATAGGTTGTGTATGAGTTCCAAAAGTTCTTTAGCTATAAAATATACTAATAGCACATCCCACAAACACCGATATCACAGCCAACACCACCACCACCGCTACTACCGCCACGACCAGCACCTTCCTAATCACCAATGTTGTGTGCGTGGAGTAAGTTGTGCATTTAGTGTGCATGAGACCAACCACAAATCCTGTAGTCATCTTTGCCAGACGTAAGCATGGAAACCAGAGCCATCTATTACTGGTGTGCAGCCCTAAATCGTCTAATGGCCAATAGGTGTGCTGCGGCATTCTGACTCGGGAAGAAGTTATTGGAGGGCTGCTTCGATTACCTAGTCTATGGTACTATTATTTTAATCAAGGAAAACGCTAAACCCGTAGGATTATGCAGCCTAGTCTGTGATAATAATTTCAGCCAGATATTCTCAGGCTGTCAGTTGGCATGCATCCCACTGTGACCTCTGGTTTCGTCATTTTTGTTAATTAATGATCATTATATTTGGCTTGTGGTTAAGTTCTTGTAAATTGTTAAGTATTATACATAATGATTAGGTGAAGGAATAATAAAGTTCGAGGGTTCAAGGCTCGGCCAGTGCAGTTATTTACTTAAAAGCCATTTGTTCGTGGATACATTAATATGTACACTGCTTGTGTAACAAGTATTTTAAACGAGTGGGGAATGGAATTAGTCCTTAGACTGCTACAACCACGAACGTATGGCTCCGCAACAGGAGTGACGCCTAGTGCTGCTAGACGCCTGTTTTATGTGAGACTGGTGGTCAAGTGGATTAGGACGTCTCGAGTTTTAGCAGGCTACCCAGTGGCATGCTAAAGATCGAGGGTTTGAGGCTTGGCCAGTGCAGCTGTTATTTGATTAAAAACCACTTGTTCGTGGATGTATTAATATTTAAACTGCTTCTGTAACTGGTATTCCAAACGAGTGAATGAAAGTAGGCCTTAGATTTCCACAACCATGTATGTCTCCGCAACAGGAGTGACATTTAGTGCTGCTAGACGACTGTTGTATGCGATACATATATATATATATATATATATATATATATATATATATATATATATATATATATATATATATATATATATATATATATATATATATATATATATATATATATATATAACTCTGACTCAAGAAATCGTAATGACACGATTGCAAATAAACCATACACCCGGCCGGGATTGAACCCGCAATCGTGTCATTACGATTTCTTGAGTCATGTTGACGGCAGTGAAGGGACTTGAGCTAGAGTTCGTCACGGCCACGCTAGCTGGAGATTCGTCTGTAAAAACTTGCATTTGTGGTCACAGAGGTGCCTGTGCTAACTTTCCTATGGTGTAGAAATATACCTAGTTGGATGAATCTTATTGTGGCTAGCTGGTCTAGTGGCTAACGCGACGGGCTGGAGTTTTGAGACTCTATGACCGCGGGTTCAATCCCGGCCGGGGGTATGGTTTATATATATATATATATATATATATATATATATATATATATATATATATATATATATATATATATATGCACCACACAGAAACAAGTGGGTATATACAGATAAAGATCGCAGTCAGCAGGACTCAATACTGCTACTGGGAGGAGATTGAAGTAGCTTGACTCCATGCTTGAGGCTGACTGACGTGGCCGGGCTGGGAAAGAAACATATATATATATATATATATATATATATATATATATATATATATATATATATATATATAATGTCGTGCCGGATATGTAAAACTGGTCAATTAGCAAGAACTCGTTTAAAATTTAGTCCTTTCTAAAATTTTCTCTTATACATTTAAAGATATATTTTTTTCATTAATGTTGATGTAAAAATTTATAATTTTGCACCAAAAGGAACTTAGAAAAATTACCTAACCTTATTATAACAAGCGCAATTTATTTCAGCCTAAACCAGCTAAATATATTTTAGATTTGTTTACAATAATTAAGTACTAAACAAACACAGTGAAATATATTTTTCTCGTTAGGTTCAGAATGATTTTGGCGAAATTATTGCATACACAAATTTTCACTTGTCCTATATGGCAAGATGAGCGTTGCTATTTAAGCCAAGATCGCAAGTTCTGCCTATTCGGCACGACATATATATATATATATATATATATATATATATATATATATATATATATATAAAAATATAGAGTAAGGTTATGAGGATAACAAAAATATTAGGTGATGAAAGATTGGATATCAGATTGGAGGGAGAGAGCATGGAGGAGGTGAATGTATTCAGATATTTGGGAGAGGACGTGTCAGCGGATGGGTCTATGAAGGATGAGGTGAATCATAGAATTGATGAGGGGAAAAGGGTGAGTGGTGCACTTAGGAGTCTGTGGAGACAAAGAACTTTGTCCTTGGAGGCAAAGAGGGGAATGTATGAGAGTATAGTTTTACCAACGCTCTTATATGGGTGTGAAGCATGGGTGATGAATGTTGCAGCGAGGAGAAGGCTGGAGGCAGTGGAGATGTCATGTCTGAGGGCAATGTGTGGTGTGAATATAATGCAGAGAATTCGTAGTTTGGAAGTTAGGAGGAGGTGCGGGATTACCAAAACTGTTGTCCAGAGGGCTGAGGAAGGGTTGTTGAGGTGGTTCGGACATGTAGAGAGAATGGAGCGAAACAGAATGACTTCAAGAGTGTATCAGTCTGTAGTGGAAGGAAGGCGGGGTAGGGGTCGGCCTAGGAAAGGTTGGAGGGAGGGGGTAAAGGAGGTTTTGTGTGCGAGGGGCTTGGACTTCCAGCAGGCGTGCGTGAGCGTGTTTGATAGGAGTGAATGGAGACGAATGGTTTTTAATACTTGACGTGCTGTTGGAGTGTGAGCAAAGTAACATTTATGAAGGGGTTCAGGGAAACCGGCAGGCCGGACTTGAGTCCTGGAGATGGGAAGTACAATGCCTGCACTCTGAAGGAGGGGTGTTAATGTTGCAGTTTAAAAACTGTAGTGTAAAGCACCCTTCTGGCAAGACAGTGATGGAGTGAATGATGGTGAAAGTTTTTCTTTTTCGGGCCACCCTGCCTTGGTGGGAATCGGCCAGTGTGCTAATAAAAAAATAAATAAATAAATATATATATATATATATATATATATATATATATATATATATATATATATATATATATATATATATATATATATATATATATATATGTATGTATGTATGTATGTATGTATATATTATTGTAACCCCGAACGAGTGGTATTATCAATAACAACACAGCGACTAGCCAAGGACTCGAACCCATGTTGTTTTGGCCTGCCTCATGGTGAGCAAAAACACATGATGCTCTAACCCACAGGATCACGCATTCATACAAGAACCAAGCACCCAGCTAAGCTAGGTGTATTACCTTGGTCCGAGGACATACGGTGGAAATAATGAAACTAGCTCAGAGGCACCCACACCACCGTATGTCCTTGGACCAAGGTAACACACCTAGCTTGGCTGGGTGCTTGGTTCTTGTAGGATTGCGTGGTCCTGTGGGTTAGAGCGTGATGTGTTTTCGCCCACCATGAGGAGGGCCAAAACAACATGGGTTCAAGTCCTTAGCTAGTCGCAGTGTTATTAATCAATACCATTCGTGGTTACAGTAATATAAAATACTGCTTGTTGGGTTAGAACACCAAATGGGGAGTAGAATGAAATTAGCTCAGAGGTACCCACACCACCGTATGTCCTCGGACCAAGGTAACACACCTAGCTTGGCTGGGTGCTTGATTTTTGTAGGATTGCGTGGTCCTTTGGGTTAGAGCGTCATGTGTTTTCGCTAGTCGCAGTTTTGTTGATATATATATATATATATATATATATATATATATATATATATATATATATATATATATATATATATATATATATATATATATATATATATATATATATATATATTTATATGTAGTGCCGAATAGGTAAAAACTGGTCAATTTGCAAGAACTCACTTAAAATTAAGTCCTTTCTAAAATTTTCTCTTATACATTTAAAGATATATTTTTTAATTTATCTTAAGATAAAAATTAATGATTTTGTACCAAAAGTAACTTAGGAAACTTACCTAATCTTATTATAACAAGCGCAATTTAATTTAGCCTAATCCAACTAAATATATTTTATATATGTTTACAAATTTAATAACATACACAATGAAATATATTTTTTCCGCTAGATTCAGAATGATTTTTGCCAAATTATTGCAAACACAAATTTTCACTTGCCCTATTCAGCAAGAAATGCATTGCTATTTAAGCCAAAATTGCAAGTTTTACTTATTCGGCACGACACTATACATTATATATATATATATATATATATATATATATATATATATATATATATATATATATATATATATATATATATATATATATATATATATATATGTATATATATATATATATATATATATATATATATATATATATATATATATATATATATATATATATATATATATATATATATATATATATATATATATATATATATATATATATATATATATATATATATATATATATACAAACACTGATCTCTGGCTGAAGGAGACTCGAACCTACGAACCTACGCAGTGCTTTACCAATCTAACTTGTTCCAAGGTTCGTAGGTTCGAGTCTCCTTCAGCCAGAGATCAATGTTTGTGTATATTTCGCCTGCTCTTGCGAATTCCTTGCCCATATATATATATATATATATATATATATATATATATATATATATATATATATATATATATATATATATATATATATATATATATATATATATATATATATATATGTCGTGCCAAATATGCAAATCTGGTCAATTAGCAAGAACTCATTTAAAATTAAGTCCTTTCTGAAATTTTCTCTTATACGTTTAAAGATATATTTTTTTCATTAATGTTAATGTAAAAAATTTTAATTTTGCACCAAAAGAATCTTAAAAAACTTACCTAACCTTATTATAACAAGAACAATTTATTTTAGCCTAACCCAACGAAATATATTTTAGATTTGTTTACAATAATTTAATACTAAACAAACACAGCGAAATATATTTTTTTCGTTAGGTTCAGAATGATTTTGGCGAAATTATTGCATACACAAATTTTCACTTGTCCTATATGGCAAGATGAGCGTTGCTATTTAAGCCATGATCGCAAGTTCTGCCTATTCCGCACGTTTTTCCATTTGGGCCACCCCGCCTCGGTGGGATACGGCCGGTGTGTTGAAAGAAGATATATATATATATATATATATATATATATATATATATATATATATATATATATATATATATATATATATATATATATATATGTATATATATATATATATATATATGTACATATATATATATATATATATATATATATATATATATATATATATATATATATATGTATATATATATATATGTATATATATATATATATATATATATATATATATATATATATATATATACATATATATATATATATATATATATATATATATATATATATATATATATATATATATACATATATATATATATATATATATATATATATATATATATATATATATATATATATATATATATATATATATATATATATCTTCTTTCAACACACCGGCCGTATCCCACCGAGGCGGGGTGGCCCAAATGGAAAAAACGAAAGTTTCTCCTTTCAAATTTAGTAATTTATACGGGAGAAGAGGTTACTAGCCTCGTGCTCCCGGCATTTTAGTCGCCTCTTACAACACGCATGGCTTACGGAGGAAGAATTCTGTTCCACTTCCCCATGGAGATAAGAGGAAATAAACAAGAACAAGAACTAGAAAGAAAATAGAAGAAAACCCAGAGGGGTATGTATATATACGCTTGTACATGTATGTGTAGTGTGACCTGAGTGTAAGTAGAAGTAGCAAGACGTACCTGAAATCTTGCATGTTCATGAGACAGAAAAAGGACACCAGCAATCCTACCATCATGTAAAACAATTACAGGCTTTCGTTTTACACTCACTTGGCAGGACGGTAGTACCTCCCTGGGCGGTTGCTGTCTACCAACCTACTACCTAGAATATATATATATATATATATATATATATATATATATATATATATATATATATATATATATATATATATATATATATTAATAGTTCTTGGTCTTATTAATTTTCCTTTTATATCCATGGGGAAGTGGAATAAGAATCTTTCCTCCATAAGCCATGCGTGTTGTAAAAGTCAACTAAAATGCCGGGAACAATGGGCTAGTAACCCCTCTTCCTGTAATAATTACTAAAAAAGAATAATAAGAAGAAAATTGTTAAAGTAGGAAGTCTGAATGTGCGTGAATGTTGTGCAAATGATAAGAAAGAGATGATTGTGGATGTTATGAATGAGAAGAAGCTGGATGTCCTGGCTTTAAGTGAAACAAAGCTGAAGGGGGTGGGAGAGTTTCAATGGAGAGGAATAAAGTAAAGGTTGGATGTGAAAAGTGGGATATAGTAAGCGTATATGCACCTGGAGAAGAGAGAAGTGTAGAGGAGAGAGAGAGAGATTTTGGGAAATGTTAAGTGAATGCGATGGAGTTTTAAACCAAGTGTGAGAGTAATGGTGGTTGGGGATTTCAATTCTAAAGTGGGCAAAAATGTTGTGGAGGGAGTAGTAGGTAAATTTGGGGTGCCAGGGGTAAATGAAAATGGGGAGCCTTTAATTGAGCTATGTGCAGAAAGAGGTTTGGTAATAAGTAATACATATTTTATGAAGAAGAGGATAAATAAATATACAAGGTATATTTATTTATAAAAGGTTGATGGATGTACACATTTATAGAGGGGCAACTGATATATCGGATCATTAATTAGTTGTAGCTACAGTTAGAGTAAGAGGTAGATGGGAAAAGAGGAAAATGGCAACAACAAGTAAGAGAGAGGTGAAAGTGTATAAACTAAGGGAGGAGGAAGTTCGGGTGAAATATAAGCAACTATTGGCAGAAAGGTGGGCTGGTGCGAGTATGAGTGGTGGGGGGTTGAAGAGGGTTGGAATAGTTTTAAAAATGCAGTATTAGAATGTGGGGCAGAAGTTTGTGGTTATTGGAGGGTGGGTGCAGGAGGAAAGAGGAGTGATTGGTGGAATGATGAAGTAAAGAGTGTGATAAAATAGAAAAAGTTAGCTTATGAAAGGTTTTTACAAAGCAGAAGTGTTATAAGAAGAGTAGAGTATATGGAGAGTAAAAGAAAGGTGAAGAGAGTGGTGAGAGAGTGAAAAAGGAGAGCGGATGATAGAGTGGGAGAGGCACTGTCAAGGAGATGAGGAAAAAAAGGTGAGTGGTGCACTGAGGTATATGTGGAGACAAAAAACGTTGTCTATGGAGGCAAAGAATGGAATGTATGAGAGTATAGTAGTACCAACACTCTTATATGGGTGTGAAGCTTGGGTTGTAAATGCTGCAGCGAGGAGGCGGTTGGAGGCAGTGGAGATGTCCTGTCTAAGGGCAATGTGTGGCGCAAATATTATGCAGAAAATTCGGAGTGTGGAAATTAGGAAGTGTGGAGTTAATAAAAGTATTAGTCAGAGGGCTGAAGAGGGGTTGTTGAGGTGGTTTGGCCATTTAGAGAGAATGGATCAAAGTAGAATGACATGGAGAGCGTACAAATCTGTACGGGAAGGAAGGCGGGGTAGGGGTCGTCCTCGAAAAGGTTGGAAGGAAGGGGTAAGGGAGGTTTTGTGGGCGAGGGACTTGGACTTCCAGCAGGCATGCGTGAGCGTGTTCGATAGGAGTGAATGGAGACGAATGGTATTTGGGACCTGACGATCTTTTGGAGTGTGAGCAGGGTAATATTTAGTGAAGGGATTTAGGGAAACCGGTTATTTTTATATAACCGGACTTGAGTCCTGGAAATGGGAAGTACAATGCCTGCACTCTAAAGGAGGGGTTTGGGATATTGGCAGTTTGGAGGGATATGTTGTGTATCTTTATACGTATAAGCTTCTAAACTGTTGTGTTCTGGGCACCTCTGCAAAAACAGTGATTATGTGTGAGTGAGGTGAAAGTGTTGAATGATGATAAAAGTATTTTGTTTTTGGGGATTTTCTTTCTTTTTGGGTCACCCTGCCTCGGTGGGAGACGGCTGACTTGTTTAATATATATATATATATATATATATATATATATATATATATATATATATATATATATATATATATATATATATATATATATATATATATATATATATACAATAAGATCACAGTAAACAGGTGATTTCAAAATATGCAAAACAATCACTCTGAAAGAATAGAGAAATTCCAAGCGCTTTCGTGACTACTCACATTATCAAGGAACTATTCTTTCAGAGTGGTTGTTTTGCATACATATATATATATATATATATATATATATATATATATATATATATATATATATATATATATATATATATATATATATATATATATATATGATTAAGCTCCTGGAGAGCGAAACGTTACCACAATAAAATGTCGTATTTGTCGCATCTGTGTCCGTTCACCTATCAATTTTCCACATACCTGTTGCTCCTGTTCACAGCTGCCTTAGTGTTAATCGCTCCCCAGGTATAAGTGACCCATAAACTGTTCTACACAAAAAAAATAAAAACACGGCCTCCCCGCAAACCACACACCTACACAAAAATCACATACACATACATACACACACACACACACACACACACACACACACACACACACACACACACACACACATACATACACACACACATACATACACACACACACACACACACACACACACACACACATACACACACACATACACACACACACACACACACACACACACACACACACACACACACACACACACACACACACACACACACACACACACACACACACACACACACACACACACACACACACACACACACACACATACATACACACACACACATACATACACACACACACACACACACACACACACACACACACACACACACACACACACACACACACACACACACACACACACACACACACACACACACACACACACACACACACACACACACACACACATAGTCTTCTGCTGTAAGCCTGATCACTTACTGCATCACATTATTTTCCCTGCTCATCATCAGCGAGGTCATCTCTTGCTCTACCCTGCTGCCTTCCCTCTGCAGATAAATATACCCACTTTGTCGTGACCATCATCCTTACTAATGTACCATTCACTGATCTGAACTGGTCAGCGCAACCCCTGGCCACTCACCACAACCATCACCTTCACCATCACTGTCACAACCATCACCTTCCTCATCACTGTCACAACCACCACCTTCCTCATCCCTGTCACAACCACCATCTTCCTCATCACTGTCACAACCACCACCTTCCTCATCACTGTCACAACCATCACCTTCCTCATCACTGTCACAAGCATCACCTTCCTCATCACTGTCACAACCACCACCTTCCTCATCACTGTCACAACCACCACCTTCCTCATCACTGTCACAACCGCCACCTTCCTCATCACTGTCACAACCACCACCTTCCTCATCACTGTCACAACCATCACCTTCCTCATCACTGTCACAACCACCACCTTCCTCATCACTGTCACAACCGCCACCTTCCTCATCACTGTCACAACCATCACCTTCCTCATCACTGTCACAACCACCATCTTCACCATCACTGTCACAACCATCACCTTTCTCATCACTGTCACAACCACCACCTTCCTCATCACTGTCACAACCATCACCTTCCTCATCACTGTCACAAGCATCACCTTCCTCATCACTGTCACAACCACCACCTTCCTCATCACTGTCACAACCACCACCTTCCTCATCACTGTCACAACCGCCACCTTCCTCATCACTGTCACAACCACCACCTTCCTCATCACTGTCACAACCATCACCTTCCTCATCACTGTCACAACCACCACCTTCCTCATCACTGTCACAACCGCCACCTTCCTCATCACTGTCACAACCATCACCTTCCTCATCACTGTCACAACCACCATCTTCACCATCACTGTCACAACCATCACCTTTCTCATCACTGTCACAACCACCATCTTCCTCATCACTGTCACAACCACCACCTTCCTCATCACTGTCACAACCATCACCATCCTCATCTCTGTCACAAGCATCACCTTCCTCATCACTGTCACAACCATCACCTTCCTCATCACTGTCACAACCACCACCTTCCTCATCACTGTCACAACCGCCACCTTCCTCATCACTGTCACAACCACCACCTTCCTCATCACTGTCACAACCACCACCTTCCTCATCACTGTCACAACCACCATCTTCCTCATCACTGTCACAACCATCACCTTCCTCATCACTGTCACAACCATCACCATCCTCATCACTGTCACAACCATCACCTTCCTCATCACTGTCACAACCATCACCATCCTCATCACTGTCACAACCATCACCATCCTCATCACTATCACAACCATCACCATCCTCATCACTGTCACAACCATCACCATCCTCATCACTGTCACAACCATCACCATCCTCATCACTGTCACAACCATCACCATCCTCATCACTGTCACAACCATCACCTTCCTCATCACTGTCACAACCACCACCTTCCTCATCACTGTCACAACCACCACCTTCCTCATCACTGTCACAACCACCACCTTCCTCATCACTGTCACAACCATCACCATCCTCATCACTGTCACAACCATCACCATCCTCATCACTGTCACAACCGTCACCATCCTCATCACTGTCACAACCACCACCTTCCTCATCACTGTCACAACCACCACCTTCCTCATCACTATCACAACCATCACCATCCTCATCACTGTCACAACCATCACCATCCTCATCACTATCACAACCATCACCATCCTCATCACTGTCACAACCATCACCATCCTCATCACTGTCACAACCATCACCATCCTCATCACTGTCACAACCATCACCATCCTCATCACTGTCACAACCATCACCTTCCTCATCACTGTCACAACCACCACCTTCCTCATCACTGTCACAACCACCACCTTCCTCATCACTGTCACAACCACCACCTTCCTCATCACTGTCACAACCATCACCATCCTCATCACTGTCACAACCATCACCATCCTCATCACTGTCACAACCGTCACCATCCTCATCACTGTCACAACCACCACCTTCCTCATCACTGTCACAACCACCACCTTCCTCATCACTATCACAACCATCACCATCCTCATCACTGTCACAACCATCACCATCCTCATCACTGTCACAACCATCACCATCCTCATCACTATCACAACCATCACCATCCTCATCACTATCACAACCATCACCATCCTCATCACTGTCACAACCATTACCATCCTCATCACTGTCACAACCATTACCATCCTCATCACTGTCACAACCATCACCATCCTCATCACTGTCACAACCATCACCATCCTCATCACTGTCACAACCACCACCTTCCTCATCACTGTCACAACCACCACCTTCCTCATCACTATCACAACCATCACCATCCTCATCACTGTCACAACCATCACCATCCTCATCACTGTCACAACCATCACCATCCTCATCACTGTCACAACCATCACCATCCTCATCACTATCACAACCATCACCATCCTCATCACTGTCACAACCATTACCATCCTCATCACTGTCACAACCATCACCATCCTCATCACTGTCACAACCATCACCATCCTCATCACTGTCACAACCATCACCATCCTCATCACTGTCACAACCATCACCATCCTCATCACTGTCACAACCATCACCATCCTCATCACTGTCACAACCATCACCGTCATCACTTACTGTCACTACAACTTCCAGTTTTATCATTCTCACCACAGCTACTATGTCGTTTGATGACATTTTTGTTCTCTGTTTCTTCCGCGCTATGAATGATGTTTTCAATTTCAGTTCTATATTTTCTATTTTTCTGGCTAGAGAAAGAGAACATAGAAGTGAAATTGAAAACATCATACAGTGCCCAGGAGAGACAGAGAGAGCGCAAAAAGCCATCAGTGAAATTGAAAGTAACCCAAAATACTTTTTCTCTTATGCAAAATCCTAGACAAAAACCACCTTGAATATTGGGTCTTTGCTAAAGAGAGACTAAGGTCTTACCGATGACAATAAGGGAATGAGAGAACGAGACTGTTCGCTAAAGGTTGACCACGCTCAAAATTTTTATATGAATGCAGCACGAAAAAATGTCAATAATTATAAGAACCCATATATATACATATCGAACAAGCGATACAAGATGCAAAACAACCACAGGGGGAGTTGAATAATAGCTCTAGGCCTTTCGTTTTGCAATCAACACTTCATCAGGAGCTGGCAAAGTTGCAGGAATGAGTAAGAAATCTCAGCAGGAAAAGGAACATTATCTACAGGGGCAGGAAAAGAAATCGTAAACTATAGGTCTATAAAAACTGTAGCCAACACATTAAAAATTTTGGAACTGTGCTGAAAATTCAAACTGCTAAATATAGAAACACAACCGAAGACAACCCAAGACAACATGGATTTAAAACAGATCGATAATGCCTCTCACAACTGCTGTACCAATACTGTATAGTTTCGGCCACCGGAAGAAAAGTAAGTAAAGTAAAAGGACACAAGTGCAACTAATGTGACATTTTATTGTGGCAACGTTTCGCTCTCCAGGAGCTTTATCAAGCCATTACAAACAATACATGGACACAGAGGGTATATATAGGATCAGAGTGAGGAAGAAAAGTAAAATGATGTAATATACAGAGCCTTTGCCAAAAACCTTTGACTAATGTAACTATAGTGAAATGGCTCATAAAATGCACGCAAGAGAAATAAGATGAAAAATGAAAAGATAAATCTTCAATTTTTACACCAAATTAGACCCAAAGAGAATGAGTTAAAGTTAAATCACAGATCCTTCACAATGATAAGAGTCGTTCTTCAAGACACAGTCTTCATCAAAATATGTTTCTCATTCTCATATCTGACATAGATAAAGATGCATATCATAGCCCTGGATGCCACCCATTATGGCACCCTCAGTGGCATCCACAGAGGGAGCAGGAAACCGCCAAGCTAATGGAAATTAACTCTTTCACTGGACTAAATAACAAGATACTCAAAGAGAATTTTTTTTAGGTTATTTGTTATATAAAACCTAAGAAGTAAAACTTGAAACAGAGTACAAATCGCAATCAAATAATTCAATAGAGAGGAAGAAGAATTTAAGTGATTTAAGTTGTAATATATTCAAGAAACACAACGGTGTTATTAAGATAATGCAAAGAAAATGATAGGCTGCTTAACGACAACCTTCAAGAGATACCATCCAGTGTTGATACTCCTCGTGACAAGTGTGCTATACCAGTGTACACTTACCATCCACAGGTAAATCTCAGTGATTACTTTCCCAACCATTTCCTTCACTCTAATTGCCCTGTCTACCATCTCTCCTTTCTGACTGTCCTCACAACCGCATCCTCCCCTCTGATTGCTCGCACAACTACATCCTTCCATCTGATTGTCTTATCTACCGCCTCACTCCCCTTTGATTGCCCTATCTATCGTTGCATAATATATCAATGGCTTTTGGTCGTGTCCTCCCTTGGTTTTAGTTCACTTCTCCTCTTTTTCTATATCTCTGAATTTGCTTTTGATGAGAGATGTTTGACAGGGAGGATCTTCTCCCTGCACGCAGCTCCCTGTGGACTGCTCGGTTCGTGTTTACATGTGGTACCTCTGTGAGTATCTTTACATAAGGCACCCCTCAGACTTGTGTTCACATGATGTTCTCCTCTGTCTCTTTACATATGGCACCCCTTTACACCTGCAGTGCTAGGTGCCACTATCTCGTTCCTTTCTGTTTGTCAAATCTTCAGCACAATTACCTTCCTTTCCCCTATCCAGACTTTATTCTCTCTTTTCATAAATCACTAATGTGTGTGTTGACATTTCCTCCTTCCGCCGTCCAGTCAATTGGTTCACAGTCGTGTAAGTAACCACCAGGGCATGAGTGTCCCTGTCATGTGTGAAGTGTGTTGTCTGTCCAGTGTGAAGTGTGTTGTCTGTCTAGTGTGAAGTGTGTTGTCTGTCTAGTGTGAATTGTGTTGTCTGTCCAGTGTGAAGTGTGTTGTCTGCCTAGTGTGAAGTGTGTTGTCTGTCTAGTGTGAAGTGTGTTGTTTGTCCAGTGTGAAGTGTGTTGTCTGTCTAGTGTGAAGTGTGTTGTCTGTCTAGTGTGAAGTGTGTTGTCTGTCTAGTGTGAAGTGTGTTGTCTGTCCAGTGTGAAGTGTGTTGTCTGTCCAGTGTGAAGTGTGTTGTCTGTCCAGTGTGAAGTGTGTTGTCTGTCCAGTGTGAAGTGTGTTGTCTGTCTAGTGTTGAATCTTGATTCAGTCGCGTTGATCCTGGCAAGGTCGCCACTTGTGAAGGCTTACTCAGCCCTGTAACAACTTCAGACAGTATTACCAAGGCTGGCTCCTCCTCAGAAAAATTAATGAATAGAAAAAGAAATAATAATTCACAAAGATAAACACTTTATTATTTATTAATGCAAAGATAAAACATTGAAACATGAAGGTGTATCCTACTTGAAAGAAAAATGAAAAATGAAATGAAAAAATGACATTTGAATTCAACGCTAATATGTACAGTTATACTGGGGTGTCTGGTGGAGGTTGACACCATCTTGTAGAAATTGTAGCCGTTACTGATGATGTGAGGGGCCACAGGTGTTGGTGACAACCCAACGGCTAGTTCTTCACAGAGTCTATAGCCTTGAATAGTCAGTCCAGATGACAGGAAAGCAGGTTCTTTACCACTACAAAGATGAGGGGTTGTTGTCTGCTGTCACCTACAGTTCATCAGGTAGGTAGATCCAAAAAGTGACGTCTCCGGACTTTTGCAAAAGTCCTTCTCCTTCAACACTTCTCGTTGGTTGGCAGGTGACCTGATCTGTCATTCCAAGCTGGAAAGAGAGACAGGTTACCCACTGCTTAAGAAATCACTCTCCATATTAAGTACAATACCTAAAAGACGTGGTGATTATCAAAACATCTAACATGGAGATCAAGGGTGAAAGGACTAAGTTTATTATTGGTCAAAAGTGAAGCTTTCAACCAATAAGTCCACTAGAATAGGAGCAGGCTTTTACTTACAGTTGTGCTGGGAGCTGTGAGTCGAGTGATTACTGTTTGGCTGGAGCCCCACACGTCACTTTTCAGGGTGGGGAAACAGGGAGGGGGGACGATAGCGGGAGCTAGACTGACCCTGCAAGCAGCCGGCAATCAAACTATCGTTACCATATACTCGCTCGCTACTCCTATCGGCTGAACTTTTCCCTCACACCAAGTATGGGTTCCATACTATTGCTGCATACTCCAGTAAGGACCTGACGTACACGGTGTACAGTGTCTTGAATGACTCCTTACTCAAGTGTCGAAATGCTATTCTTGCGTTTGCCAGGCGCCCATGTGCTGCATATGCTGAAGCAGTTATTTGGGTGATGTGCGCCTCAGATGTGCTCGGTATGATACTCACCCTATGATCCTTTTTCTTGAGTGAGGTTAGCAGTCTTTGGCCACATAGCCTGTGCTCTATCTGTGGTCTTCATTGACCTTCCCCAATCTTCATGACCTGGCACTTGATGGGGTTAAACTCCAGGAGCTAGTTGCTGGACCAGGCTTGCAGCCTGTCCAGATCCCTTTGTAGTCTTAGCTGATCCTCATCCGCTTGACTTCTCCGCATTAGCTTCACATCGTCTGCAAAGAGGGACACTTTGAATCTATCCCTTCCGTCATGTCATTCACATATACCAGAAACAGCACCTGCCCTAGGACTGACCATTGCGGAACCCCACTCATCACAGGCGCCCACTCTGACACCTCGTCACGTACCATCACTCGTTGTTTCCTGAATGTCAGGTATTCTATGATCCATTGTAGTGCCTTTCCCGTTATTTTTACCTCCTCCTCTAGCTTTTGAACTAATCTCATGTGTGCGTGCGTGCTCGCGTGCGTGCGTGCTCGCGTGCGTACGTGTGTGTGTGTGTGTGTGTGTGTGTGTGTGTGTGTGTGTGTGTGTGTGTGTGTGTGTGTGTGTGTGTGTGTGTGCGTGTGTGTGTACACAGACGTGTATACCCCGCCGCCGCTCCCTCTTCTATCAAGCAGTTACATAATCCTTGACAACAAAGCTGCGTAGTCATCTTTATATGAGCTTTGAGATGCACCGTTGCAATGCTTCGCTATACAAGTCTCTCTCCCCACCGTTCATACTAGCACTCTACTTAATTTCATCATCCTTCTCTTCCTTATAGTTTTCTTCCGCACCCACCGACCCACAATCTCCCCTGCTTCCTCTAGCTATGCTTCCCACACTTTCCTCCCTCACTCCCCATTCCTTCTTTCCTCATTACCGTTCCTCCTTCCCTCTCCCAATCTTTTTCCTGGCCATCCTCTCGCTCTTCCCCAGGCTCCGGGAACAAATGCGTTCCCCTTTCGAAAGACATCGAACTCTCCTTCTCCAGATCCTGTAATTAAATCCTCTCCTGCTTCTGCTTCTGCTGCTGTTGCTGGTCCAATTACCATTATAATCTGCAGCTCTCATTAATGCACCCTACCTCTCATCGTCCCTCGTTATAAGGCTCATCGACCACCACTCAAGATTTCGGGGGTCAGTAGCCACAAAGGAGGAGGGTGGGACCCGACACTCAGGCCACACTGGAACTCACCACGTTTTAATCACATTTTATTTGTGATTATTTATGCTTTTAAACAATACGGTGGCTGGAACAATTCACAAATAACTCACACTTTGCATACCAAACTTATGACGATGTTTCGGGTATTCCGTGATTTGATAATGGTCCAAAAAGGACAGAAACACCATCACAAGGTTCCTCTTCTAAGTGTGAATTATTTGTAAATATAATTATACACATGTATTATATATATATATATATATATATATATATATATATATTTATATATATATATATATATATATATATATATATATATATATATATACTCCATTTGGAAGTGGAACAGAATTCTTCCTCCGTAAGCCATGCGTGTTGTAAGAGGCGACTAAAATGCCGGGAGCAAGGGGCTAGTAACCCCTTCTCTTGTGAACAACAGGCCACTAATACCCAGGTAGTTATTTACTGCTAGGTGAGCAGGGGCTACAGGTTTGAGGAAACATACCGAAAGTCTCCACCCGCCCCAAGACTGAACCTGGACCCTTTAGTTGTCAGTGGAAGGAGCTGCCGCTGAGCCACAACTTTCTAGACATTATCATCACCAGGCTGCGTATGCATGTTTGATTCACACCTTCAACAGCGCGTTTTGGTTAACTTGTTGGAGAACGAAACGTCACCTCAGTAGAAGCTTGTTGTACAAGGTGTGATTTGTCCAATACCTGAAAATTCCACTATCTGGGATAAGTGGAAATTCCACTACCTGGGATAACTGATCCTCCCACTACATAGGATAACTAATACTCCCACTACTTAATATTACTGATAATCCCATACCTGGGATAAATGATACTCCCACTTCCTGGGATAACTGATCTACCTGAGATAAATGATAATCTCACTACTTGTGTAACTGGTAATCCCACTACCTGGGACAACTGATAATCCCACTAACTGGGATAACTGGTAATCCCACTACCTGGGATACTTGATCTATCTGGAATAAATGATAATCCCACTACTTGGGATAACTGGTAATTCCACTACCTGGGATAACTGATCTACTCAGGATAAATGATAATCCCACTACCCGGGATATCTGATAATACAACTACCTGGGATATATGATAATCCTACTACCTGGGATAATGGATAATCCCACTACCTGGTATATCTAATAACCCCATTACCTGAGATAACTAATAATCCTATTACCTGAGATGGCAAATAATCCCATTACCCGGGTATAGCTAATAATTCCATTACCCGGGAGAGATAATTCCATTACCTGGGATAGCTTATAATCCTTAACCTGGAATACCTGATGACAGTGTTGAGCCTGTATCTCGTTGCCCTCATTTAATAATCGTGTTGAGGGTTTAACATGATAATTCTGTGAGCTTAGCAAGATAATGCACTACATATCCCTGAAACAATTCAGGGAGTAGTGCCTGGGTTGGGACACACGTGGGACCTACGGGAGGAGCAGGGAGGGGGGACTCGAGTGGGTCTACTGGGAGGGATGGGACCCAACGGAGGAGAACTGGGATCCAACAGAGGGGAAATGAGGGTTGGGACCACACTTAAGATCTATATTAGGGTGAGGGGTTGGGGGAGCCTGGACCACACACAGGTGCCAGGGTGAGGGGGCTGGGGGAGCCAGGACCATACACAGGTGCCAGGATGAGGGGGCTGAGGGAGCCAGAACCACATACAGGTGCCAGGGTGAGGGGGGCTGGGGGAGCCAGGACCACACACAGGTGCCAGGGTGAGAGGGCTGGGGAGCCAAGACCACACACAGGTGCCAGGATGAGGGGGCTGGGGGAGCCAGAACCACATACAGGTGCCAGAGTGAGGGGGCTGGGGGGAGCCAGGACCACACACAGGTGCCAGGGTGAGGGGGTTGGGGGGAGCCAGGACCACACACAGGTGCCAGGGTGAGGTGGCTGGGGGGAGCCAGGACCACACAGAGGTGCCAGGGTGAGGTGGCTGGGGGCAGCCAGGACCACACACAAGTGCCAGGGGGAGGGGGCTGGAGGAGCCAGGACCACACACAGGTGCCAGGGTGAGGGGGCTGGGAGAGCCAGGACCACACACAGGTGTCAGGGTGAGGGGGCTGGGGGAGCCAGGACCACACACAGGTGCCAGGGTGAGGAGACTGGGGGAGCCAGGACCACACACAGGTGCCAGGGTGAGGAGACTGGGAGAGCCAGGACCACACACAGGTGTCAGGGTGAGGGGGCTGGGGGAGCCAGGACCACACACAGGTGCCAGGGTGAGGGGACTGGGGGAGCCAGAACCACACACAGGTGCCAGGGTGAGGGGACTGGGGGAGCCAGGACCACACACAGGTGCCAGGGTGAGGGGGCTGGGGGAGCCAGGACCACACACAGGTGCCAGGGGTCCTGGCTAGTCTGTGATGCCGCCTCAGATTCTCTTGCAATATTGATGACTGCCATTTACAGTCTTGTAAATCTTTTATTTAGAGTGGAAAAATATATGTAATGTGAATACCAGAGAAAGTATTATTTATGATGTATGTATGTATGTATGCATGTGTGTGTATGCTTGCACGTATGTATGTATGTACGTGTATGTATATATGTATGCATGTATGTATGTACATTTATATATATATATATATATATATATATATATATAAAGAGAGAGTGAGAGAGGAGCCAGGAGCTAAGACTTGATTCATGCAGCAACATATGAGTACAAACACACACATGAAAGTGGTTGACGTATATCTTCAACAAGCATGAGAGCAGGGAAAGTATCTAAGGAGCGGCAAAGAACATGTGTATAAGGCAAAAGTAAACAAGTGTTTTCCGGGTAAAATGAATGGTAGAATTATTACTGAAAGAGTTAGGAATAAGACGAAATAGAATTGGAAAGGAACAAAGAGGATTTACGAAGGGTTGGGAGTGCGTTGATTTACAGTGAAGTATATAAGTGGTAGGGGAGCAACATGGCAGATGTTTCGAGTTATGTAGGAGAGAAATGAACTATTTTCGAGCAGAAGTAAGTCTTTCTCAGGGGAATGTGATATCACCAAGGTTGCTTAATTCATATATGAAGGAGGCTGTTAAAATACCAAGTGAATACTCGGGTTTCACAAAGAAGTGTGAGACCGAAAGATAACTTGTGTGATACAAAAAAGTTACAGTTGCTCTTCGCTGATGTCGCAGTTCCTTTGGGATATAATAAAGAGAAATCGCAAAGGTTAGTGGAAGAAATTTGAGGTGCGTAAAAGAAGGAAATTAAAAGTGAGCATAGAAAATAGAGTAAAGATATGAGAATAACAAGAAGCTCGAGCAACACATAAACACACACACACACACACACACACACACACACACACACACGGGGCCAGGAGCTATGACTCAACCCCTGCAACCACAAATAGGTGAGTACACGCGCGCACGTACACAGGCACTAAAGAGCTGGTCACTTAACATACACAAATATCGACAAACTACTGACATAAGAGTGTTCTAATTCATTTACTACAGGAAAGAATACAAAGTGGACTTGTATGTTGTGTCACGCTCTATATTATTCCCAAAAATTACGAGTTTGCAATTGAGTTTTTATCAAATGGCCATAGTGGCCACCCACCTGCAACTAGCGATATTTTTAGCCAATATATTTCCGTCAACACTGTGGGCAAATCCCGTTTTCATTATGAAATATACGTGCATTTTTTTCTGATGGTGGAGAGTGGGAGTGAGGGAAGGGGAGGTAAGGATAAAGAGAGAGAGAGAGAGAGAGAGAGAGAGAGAATATGCACTTTTAATATAGTATGAATGCTACCATTTAATTATTTCAACAAATACGGTTCAATAAAACTTTATTCATGTCATCCATTAACTTAAGCCGCCCGTCCGAAAAGTTTCCATCAGACCACCCGAGTGTAACTTAGGTGAAAAAAAAAAAGGAGTTTCAACTTTTACAGTTCTATTTCGTCTCCTGGGAAAGAAGAAACTCTGCATGTAATTAGAACTACCAACTCCGAGTATCTTTTTCAGTGGAATGTTATGTTTATGGACACTGCAAGTCTCTCCTCTTTTTCCAAAAGATCACGACCCCAATTTTGTAAAAAACAGACATATAATATAGGACTAATATTGCGGTAATATTTACAGGAAGATAAAATAGAGCAGTGAAATTAAAAAATACCAGAATCTTAGCTGAAAGTCGTAGTGCTCGAGCTCCTGGGCTTGATGTCTGCAGTAGTAGAGCAATATATATTAGAAATTTACTGATAATATTTAAGAGCCGTTTTGAAAATATGCGCAGACTCTAGCCTGTGAGGTGAAGAAAATAATTATTTTCATATTTAACTTCCATCATGGACAATAATGCTTAGCATGGAGTGGATGAGGATTCCCGTAAGAGATAATTTTCCAGTCAAGTGATTTGTTAGATAGATTAATAAAAATTCAAACCCTTTCTAATAAGGGTATTAGAGGTGTGGAACACGGTGTACGAACACATAAATTCAGTACATGTATTTCGAGAAGTGTGAATTTTTTCAGTAAATATATAAACCAAGTGGTGTGAGTCTGTGTATAAACACAGAGAGATGTGTATCTATCACCGCACAGAGACCCAGAGATCTGTTATTATACAACGAGAAGTGTGAATCTTATTGTATATACAGCGAGTATATATTTTTATTTATTAACACACTGGCCGATTCCCACCAAGGCAGGGTGACCCGAAAAAGAAAAACTTTCACCATCATTCACTCCATCACTATCTTGCAGAAGGGTGCTTTACACTACAGTTTTTAAACTGTAACATTAACACACGTCCTTCAGAGTGCAGGCACTGTACTTCCCATCTCCAGGACTCAAGTCCGGCCTGCCGGTTTCCCTGAACCCCTTCATAAATGTTACTTTGCTCACACTCCAACAGCACGTCAAGTATTAAAAACCATTTGTCTCCATTCACTCCTATCAAATACGCTCACGCATGCTTGCTGGAAGTCCAAGCCCCTCGCACACAAAACCTCCTTTACCCCCTCCCTCCAACCTTTCCTAGGCCGACCCCTACCCCGCCTTCCTTCCACTACAGACTGATGCACTCTTGAAGTCATTCTGTCTCGCTCCATTCTCTCTACATGTCCGAACCACCTCAACAACCCTTCCTCAGCCCTCTGGACAACAGTTTTGGCAATCACGCACCTCCTCCTAACTTCCAAACTACGAATTCTCTGCATTATATTCACACCACACATTGCCCTCAGACATGACATCTCCACTGCCTCCAGCCTTCTCGCTGCAACATTCATCACCCATGCTTCACACCCATATAAGAGCGTTGGTAAAACTATACTCTCATACATTCCCCTCTTTGCTTCCAAGGACAAAGTTCTTTGTCTCCACAGACTCCTAAGTGCACTGCTCACCCTATTCCCCTCATCAATTCTATGATTCACCTCATCTTTCATAGACCCATCCGCTGACACGTCCACTCCCAAATATCTGAATAAATTCACCTCCTCCATACTCTCTCCCTCCAATCTGATATCCAATCTTTCATCACCTAATCTTTTTGTTATCCTCATAACCTTACTCTTTCCTGTATTCACTTTTAATTTTCTTCTTTTATATACCCTACCAAATTCATCTACCAACCTCTGCAACTTCTCTTCAGAATCTCCCAAGAGCACAGTGTCATCAGTAAAGAGCAACTGTGACAACTCCCACTTTATGTGTGATTCTTTATCTTTTAACTCCACGCCTCTTGCCAAGACCCTCGCATTTACTTCTCTTACAATCCCATCTATAAATATATTGAACAACCACGATGACATCACACATCCTTGTCTAAAGCCTACTTTTACTGGGAAATAATCTCCCTCTTTCCTACATACTCTAACTTGAGCCTCACTATCCTCGTAAAAACTCTTCACTGCTTTCAGTAACCTACCTCCTATACCGGCAACATCTGCTACATTGCTTCCCTATCCACCCTGTCATACGCCTTTTCCAAATCCATAAATGCCACAAAGACCTCTTTAGCCTTATCTAAATACTGTTCACTTATATGTTTCACTGTAAACACCTGGTCCACACACCCCCTACCTTTCCTAAAGCCTTCTTGTTCATCTGCTATCCTATTCTCCGTCTTACTCTTAATTCTTTCAATAATAACTCTACCATACACTTTACCAGGTATACTTTACCAGGTATACACTTTACCAGGTATAATTTTTGCACTCTCTTTTGTCCCCTTTGCCTTTATGCAAAGGAACTATGCATGCTTTCTGCCAATCCCTAGGTACCTTACCCTCTTCCATATATATATTAAATAATAGCACCAACCACTCCAAAACTATATCCCCACCTGCTTTTAACATTTCTATCTTTATCCCATCAATCCCAGCTGCCTTACCCCCTTTCATTCTACCCACTACCTCACGAACTTTCCCCACACTCACAACTGGCTCTTCCTCACTCCTACAAGATGTTATTCCTCCTTGCCCTATATACGAAATCACAGCTTCCCTATCTTCATCAACATTTAACAATTCCTCAAAATATTCCCTTCATCTTCCCGATACCTCTAACTCTCCATTTAATAACTCTCCTCTCCTATTTTTAACTGACAAATCCATTTGTTCTCTAGGCTTCCTTAACTTATATATATATATGTCGTGCCGAATAGGCAGAACTTGCGATCTTGACTTAAATAGCAACGCTCATCTTGCCATATAGGACAAGTGAAAATTTGTGTATGCAATAATTTCGCCAAAATCATTCTGAACCTAACGAAAAAAATATATTTCACTGAGTTTGTTTAGCATCAAATTTTTGTGAACAAATCTCAAATATATTTAGTTGGATTAGGCTAAAATAAATTGTTCTTGTTATAATAAGGTTAGGTAAGTTTTCTAAGATTCGTTTGGAGCAAAATTAAAAATTTTATACATTAACATTAATGAAAAAAATGTATCTTTAAACGTATAAAAGAAAATTTTAGAAAGGACTTAATTTTAAATGAGTTCTTGCTAATTGATCAGTTTTACCTATTCGGCACGACATATATATATATATATATATATATATATATATATATATATATATATATATATATATATATATATATATATATATATATATATATATATATATATATATATATATATATATATATATACACGGAGAATGTGAATGTTAAAAATACACCAAGAGGTGCGAATAATCAGTGTCTATAATACTGTGAATGTGAGTGTACAAACGATGAAAGTTGACTCTAGCTTATTTTAATGATTTAAGTCTTGTACATGACCTTTGAGTGTTCCTTGGAACTTCAAGTTAAGAAATAGCTTTCTTATAGCATCTCTAAATGCACGTGAAAATATCAGTGGGAGTATCAGTGAAAATATATGACGATATCAATGAAAATTTCTGAAACTATTAGAGGAATATCTGAGGCTATCAGAGAAATATCTAAAGCTATTAATGAAATATCTGAAGGCAACAGTGAAATATCTGAAGACAACAGTGAAATATCTGAAGGCAACAGTGAAATATCTGAAGACAACAGTGAAATATCTGAAGACAACAGTGAAATATCTGAAGACAACAGTCAAATATCTGAAGACAACAGTGAAATATCTGAAAGCAACAGTGAAATATCTGAAGTCAACAGCGAAATATCTGAAGACAACAGTGAAATAAATGAAGAAAACAGTGAAATATCTGAAGACAACAGTGAAATATCTGAAGACAACAGGGAAATATCTGAAGACAACAGTGAAATATAAGCCATTCCCAAGATCACAGTAAACCGTTACAATCGTGAAAATAATAACGTCCTGGACAAAAAATGTGTCGAGGCATCAGACAGAGTAACTGACACCTGTGTCCCTAATGTAAACACCACCACCACCACCACCCCCAACAACAACACTACAACAAACCTTACATCAGCTCAAACACCTACCTGACTACACCACCACCACCACCACCACCACCACACATGCACACGCTACACCAACACGATACGCATCCCCACTGGAAATTAGGGACACGAAAATCCATTATTCATATTCGCAAAAGGCAAAACAGAAAAAGCTGTGTTTAACATAAGACTGTGAGTCTTGATCAAGTTTCACACCGGCGGCTTAGTCTAACATTTTACCATTACTTCTTTCACGTATTTATTTCTATTTTTAACAATGACTCTGGTGCCGAATAGGCAAAACTGGCCAGTTAGCAAGAACTCATTTAAAATTAAGTATTTTCTAAAATTTTCTCTTATACGTTAAAAGATATAATTTTTTTTTTCATTTATGTTAATGTAAAAATTAATAATTTTGTACCAAAAGAATCTTAGAAAACTTACCTAATCTTATTATAACAAGCGCAATTATATTTAGCCTAACCCAATTAAACATGTTTTAGGTAAGTTTACAATAATTTAATAATAAAGAAACACAATGAAATATATTTTTTTTCGTTAGGTTCAGAATGATTTTTGCGAAATTATTCCATACACAAATTTTCGCTTGCCTTATTCGGCAAGAGCGTTGCTAATTAAGCCAAAATCGCAAGTTATACATATTTGGCACGACACACACACACACACACACACACACACACACACACACACACACACACACACACACACACACACACACACACGCACACACACACACACACACACGACAAAATGGTAACTAACATATATATATATATATATAATATATATATATATATATATATGTGTGTGTGTGTGTGTGTGTGTGTGTGTGTGTGTGTGTGTGTGTGTGTGTGTGTGTGTGTGTGTGTGTGTGTGTGTGTGTGTGTGTGTGTGTGTGAGTGTGTGTGAGTGGAGTGAGATTAACAAGTTAAGGAAGCCTAGAGAACAAATGGATTTGTCAGTTAAAAATAGGAGAGGAGAGTTATTAAATGGAGAGTTAGAGGTATTGGGAAGATGGAGGGAATATTTTGAGGAATTGTTAAATGTTGATGAAGATAGGGAAGCTGTGATTTCGTGTATAGGGCAAGGAGGAATAACATCTTGTAGGAGTGAGGAAGAGCCTGTTGTGAGTGTGGGGGAAGTTCGTGAGGCAGTAGGTAAAATGAAACGGGGTAAGGCAGCTGGGATTGATGGGATAAAGATAGAAATGTTAAAAGCAGGTGGGGATATAGTTTTGGAGTGGTCGGTGCAATTATTTAATAAATGTATGGAAGAGGGTAAGGTACCTAGGGATTGGCAGAGAGCATGCATAGTTCCTTTGTATAAAGGCAAAGGGGACAAAAGAGAGTGGAAAAATTATAGGGGGATAAGTCTGTTGAGTATACCTGGTAAAGTGTATGGTAGAGTTATTATTGAAAGAATTAAGAGTAAGACGGAGAATAGGATAGCAGATGAACAAGGAGGCTTTAGGAAAGGTAGGAGGTGTGTGGACCAGGTGTTTACAGTGAAACATATAAGTATTTAGATAAGGCTAAAGAGGTTTTTGTGGCATTTCTGGATTTGGAAAAGGCGTATGATAGGGTGGATAGGGGGGCAATGTGGCAGATGTTGCAGGTGTATGGTGTGGGAGGTAGGTTACTGAAAGCAGTGAAGAGTTTTTACGAGGATAGTGAGGCTCAAGCTAGAGTATGTAGGAAAGAGGGAAATTATTTCCCACTAAAAGTAGGCCTTAGACAAGGATGTGTGATGTCACCCTGGTTGTTTAATATATTTATAGATGGGGTTGTAAGAGAAGTAAATGCGAGGGTCTTGGCAAGAGGCGTGGAGTTAAAAGATAAAGAATCACACATAAAGTGGGAGTTGTCACAGTTGCTCTTTGCTGATGACACTGTGCTCTTGGGAGATTCTGAAGAGAAGCTGCAGAGATTGGTGGATGAATTTGGTAGGGTGTGCAAAAGAAGAAAATTAAAAGTGAATACAGGAAAGAGTAAGGTAACGAGGATAACAAAAAGATTAGGTGATGAAAGATTGGATATCAGATTGGAGGGAGAGAGTATGGAGGAGGTGAATGTATTCAGATATTTGGGAGTGGACGTGTCAGCGGATGGGTCTATGAAAGATGAGGTGAATCATAGAATTGATGAGGGGAAAAGGGTGAGTGGTGCACTTAGGAGTCTGTGGAGACAAAGAACTTTGCCCTTGGAGGCAAAGAGGGAAATGTATGAGAGTATAGTTTTACCAACGCTCTTATATGGGTGTGAAGCATGGGCGATGAATGTTGCAGCGAGGGGAAGGCTGGAGGCAGTGGAGATGTCATGTCTGAGGGCAATGTGTGGTGTGAATATAATGCAGAGAATTCGTAGTTTGGAAGTTAGGAGGAGGTGCGGGATTACCAAAACTGTTGTCCAGAGGGCTGAGGAAGGGTTGTTGAGGTGGTTCGGACATGTAGAGAGAATGGAGCGAAACAGAATGACTTCAAGAGTGTATCAGTCTGTAGTGGAAGGAAGGCGGGGTAGGGGTCGGCCTAGGAAAGGTTGGAGGGAGGGGGTAAAGGAGATTTTGTGTGCGAGGGGCTTGAACTTCCAGCAGGCATGCGTGAGCGCGCTTGATAGGAGTGAATGAAGACAAATGGTTTTTAATACTTGACGTGCTGTTGGAGTGTGAGCAAAGTAACATTTATGAAGGGGTTCAGGGAAACCGGCAGCCCGGACTTGAGTCCTGGAGATGGGAAGTACAGTGCCTGCACTCTGAAGGAGGGGTGTTAATGTTGCAGTTTAAAAACTGTAGTGTAAAGCACCCTTCTGGCAAGACAGTGATGGAGTGAATGATGGTGAAAGTTTTTCTTTTTCGGGCCACCCTGCCTTGGTGGGAATCGGCCAGTGTGATAATAAAATAAAATAATAATAAATATATATATATATATATATATATATATATATATATATATATATATATATATATATATATATATATATATATATATACACACAAAATGTTAGTTTTTCGTGTGATTTTTACTGTTTTTCTGTTTTTCATGTAACGTCCATCCCTCTTCCAACTCGTCAACCTCTGTATATAGCATAAAAAAAGCAAAAGAGTGGGAAATAAACCAGGTAGAGGATGGGGTATATGGAGAATGTGGACGTACTGGAGAGAGGGAAGGAGGAAAAGAGGGGAGACATTAATATAGAGAGGTATTTGGGGAGGGATTAATATAGAGTAGTATCTAGAGAGGGCAATAATAAGTATAGAGGGAAGAGAGGCGGTAGAAAGGTAAGAAGTGGGAAGCAGTGAGAGAGGCTGGAAGGAGGAAGGTTAGAGGAGGCAATAGACGGTAAACACAGGTAAGGAGTGGAAAACATATGTAAAAAGGGTAAAACATAGGTAAGGAGTGTAAAACACAGGTAGTGTAAAACATAGGTAAAGAGGGTAAAAGAGGTAAGCTTGGGTAGAAAGGGTAGAAGGGAGAAGGAAAAAAGAGGCGCAGAAGGAAAATGGAAGCAAGAGAAGATATGGTAAAAGAAAGAGGAATGCAGGGAAAAAGAGCTTGGGAATAGATGTAGGAAGATGCCAGGAAAGGTAGGTGATAGACACAAGGAAATGAGAATGAGAAGAGGCGTCAGCAAGAGGAACAATACAAAAGGAAAGAGGAAGCGGCGCGAAGATAATGAGGAGTAGGAGAATAAAAGGAGCAAAATAAGAGAAGAGTAAGTAAGAGAGGTAAAGAGGATAAAAAAAATGAGAAAGAAAATGTGGATGGAGAGAATATGGAAGACGAAGAAGAAAATGAGGAGGGAGAACAATGATGTGTAGAAGAATTAAGATGAGAACTGAACAAAGAGAAAGACGGAAAGACGGGATAAGGAAAATAGAGAAGGAAAATTAAAGGAAAGAGGAAAATAAATATGGAAAAGAAAATAATAATAAAAAATATGGATGAGAAGTATAAGGAGTTGGGAATGATCGGTGCAACCACTGTGCTGACCCTGATTATCAGATTAACTCTGCTACTCTCTCTTCTTTCACTGTACTATCCACGACTATCAGTGCAAACACTGCTACTCTACTTGTAGCGTAGTCATCCCTGGCTATCAGAACAAACACTGCTACTCTGTTTGTAACGTAGTCATCCCTGGCTATCAGAACAAACACTGCTACTCTGTAACGTAGTCATCCCTGGCTATCAGAACAAACACTGCTACTTTGTTTGTAACGTAGTCATCCCTGGCTATCAGAACAAACACTGCTACTCTGCTTGTAGCGTAATCATCCCTGGCTATCAGAACAAACACTGCTACTCTACTTGTAGCGTAGTCATCCCTGGCTATCAGAACAAACACTGCTACTCTGCTTGTAGCGTAGTCATCCCTGGCTATCAGAACAAACACTGCTACTCTGTTTGTAACGTAGTCATCCCTGGCTATCAGAACAAACACTGCTACTCTGCTTGTAGCGTAATCATCCCTGGCTATCAGAACAAACACTGCTACTCTACTTGTAGCGTAGTCATCCCTGGCTATCAGAACAAACACTGCTACTCTGCTTGTAGCGTAGTCATCCCTGGCTATCAGAACAAACACTGCTACTCTGTTTGTAACGTAGTCATCCCTGGCTATCAGAACAAACACTGCTACTCTGAACATAAAAATGGTATAAAATACCGACAGGTTGTTAGGTAAGACACATATGCAACAGTTAGGTATCTTTATTATGAAACGTTTCGCCTACACAGTAGGCTTCTTCAGTTGATAGAAGCAGAAGATACTTGAAGACGATGTAATCAGTCCATCACCCTTAAAGTTTTGAGGTGGTCAGTCCCTCAGTCTGGAGAAGAGCATTGTTCCATAGTATGAAACAATATTGTTTCATACTATGGAACAATGCTCTTCTCCAGACTGAGGGACTGACCACCTCAAAACTTTAAGGGTGATGGACTGATTACATCGTCTTCAAGTATCTTCTGCTTCTATCAACTGAAGAAGCCTACTGTGTAGGCGAAACGTTTCATAATAAAGATACCTAACTGTTGCATATGTGTCTTACCTAACAACTGCTACTCTGCTTGTAGCGTAGTCGTCCCTGGCTATCAGAACAAACACAGCTACTTTGCTTGTAGCGTAGTCGTCCCTGGCTATCAGAACAAACACTGCTACTCTGCTTGTAGCGTAGTCGTCCCTGGCTATCAGAACAAACACTGCTACTTTGCTTGTAACGTAGTCGTCCCTGGCTATCAGAACAAACACTGCTACTTTGCTTGTAACGTAGTCGTCCCTGGCTATCAGAACAAACACTGCTACTTTGCTTGTAGCGTAGTCGTCCCTGGCTATCAGAACAAACACTGCTACTTTGCTTGTAACGTAGTCGTCCCTGGCTATCAGAACAAACACTGATACTTTGCTTGTACCGTAGTCGTCCCTGGCTATCAGAACAAACACTGCTACTCTGCTTGTAGCGAAGTCGTCCCTGGCTATCAGAACAAACACTGCTACTTTGCTTGTAGCGTAGTCGTCCCTGGCTATCAGAACAAACACTGCTACTTTGCTTGTAGAGTAGTTATTACAACCCAGGATTCAAATGGCCTGTTACCCCAGGTGTAATGGGAGCAAATAAACACAGTAGAAAAAGTTTAGACTTATATTATCCTTCACCAATTTATAACAGCAATATGTACACTATGTACAGTGATAAGTATAGTGCACTCCACGGTAAGCAAAGCAGAAATAGAAGCCACAAGATAGCAGACCGTGCTTCAACCAGCTCTAGAATGGGAATGACAAGGGCAGACAAGAGAGCGGTACCCACATAACCTCTGCGATTGCCAAAACCATCTTCTTATTGGCTAGAACCTGGTCACTAGTTGAACGACGGGGCCCCATCATCAACTCTTAGCAACCTGGTTCGCTGGTTGGGGGAGATAGCCTGTAAATGAGGGTGTGTACGTGCGCCGAATAAAGGTTACGTACTCTTTGCATGCCACAGTAGTCGTCCCTGGCTATCAGAACAAACACTGCTACTTTGCTTGTAGAGTAGTCGTCCCTGGCTATCAGAACAAACACTGCTACTCTGCTTGTAGCGTAGTCGTCCCTGGTCATCAGAACAAACACTGCTACACTGCTTGTAGCGTAGTCATCCCTGGCTATTAGAACAAACATTGCTATTCTGCTTGTAACGTGGTCGCCCCTGGTATCAGAACAAACACTGCTACTCTGCTTGTAGCGCAGTCATCCCTGGCTATCAGAACAAACACTGCTACTCTACTTGTAGCGTAGTCATCCCTGGCTATCAGAACAAACATTGCTATTCTCTCTCTGCTCAACTTGCATAAGTTTGCCGGTAATTAACATTGAGCTCATTTGCATCTATGAGCTGGTCGGAGGTGCTCTTCTCTTCAAAGTTCCAACACTAAATGTAATTAAACCCAAATTTCTTCCAAAGGCAACCTAAAATAGGCATAATAACACACAAAATATTCAGCAAGTCGAGAACAAACAAAAAAATAAATCTAGGAGGAGGAGTCACCGGTATCTTATCCCGGGATAGGGACGTGTGTGTGTGTGTGTATGTGTGTGTGTGTGTGTGTGTGTGTGTGTGTGTGTGTGTGTGTGTATCTATGTGTGAGTGTGTGTGTGTGTCTCTATGTGTGTGTGTGTATATATATATATATATATATATATATATATATATATATATATATATATATATATATATATATATATATATATATATATATATATATATATATATATATATGTCGTGCCGAATATGTAAAACTGGTCAATTAGCAAGAACTCATTTAAAATTAAGTCCTCTCTGAAATTTTCTCTTGTACGTTTAAAGATATATTTTTTTCATTAATGTTAATGTAAATTTTTTTAATTTTGCACCAAAAGAATCTTAGAAAACTTACCTAACCTTATTATAACAAGAACAATTTATTTTAGCCTAACCCAACTAAATATATTTTAGATTTGTTTACGGTAATTTAATACTAAACAAACACAGTGAAATATATTTTTTTCGCTAGGTTCAGAATGATTTTGGCGAAATTATTGCATACACAAATTTTCACTTGTCCTATATGGCAAGATGAGCGTTGCTATTTAAGCTAAGATCGTAAGTTCTGCCTATTCGGCACGACATATATATATACATATATATATATATATATATATATATATATATATATATATATATATATATATATATATATATATATATATATATATATATATATATATATATGCACACATAGATACAAACACACACTCACACATAGATACACACACACACACACATAGATACACACACACTCACACATAGATACACACACACACACACACACGTGTGTGTGTGTGTGTGTGTGTGGACATTCCATCACTATCCTGCCAGAAGCTCCCTAACATCACAGTTCAGATGACCGCAACATCCCTTTCGCTCTTCCAGAGTGTAGGTACTGTACCTCCCACCTCCAGGAAAAGGCCTTGTTCACACTTCAAGAGTATGTCAGATCATAAAACCACTTGACTCTACTCCTAACACGCCCACCCGAACTTATCACATGTCCAAGCCCCTAACATTCAAAAGTTCCTTTACCCCCTCTCTTCAACCTTCTCTAGGACGTCCCCTTCCCCTCCTTCCTTCCAAGTCTGATTTATTTATACGCCTTCATATAAGAGAAGTAGATAAAGAGGTTTCGAGGAAAAATATCTGAATAATTCCTGAAGCCGTTTGAATATTCCCTTTCCGCTACTACCCCATCTTTTGTTTGTTTACAATACGTATATGTATATTATATATATATATATATATATATATATATATATATATATATATATATATATATATATATATATATATATATATATATATATATATATATACATACATATATACACACAAATACGCGCAAGACAATTGTAATAGCGACTACCAGGGAATGCAGCAGACTAACTTTAGTTTTTTTGTATTGCACCCAGTGCAAAAGGCCCAAATAAAGACATTTTTGGTGGTATTGGAACCCCCTGCCTACTAGTTATTTTAGGCAAGCCATAAATTGCACTAGAGTTACATACCAGCAAATTAATGTCTCCAATTTTGTCCTTAACGCTTCGTAAAATTCAATTCAGTTTGTCTTCCAACTTTAAAATGCGAGAAGCTATGTCAACTTTCTGAAACTTAAATTTAAAGAAGTCTTTCAAATTTCCCTAAACTTCAATAAGAAACTCGGATTAAAAAAAAAATCAATTCTCCTTCTTTATCCATTCTAGTAAAAACAAAACTAACATCATATTTTATTTTTTTAATACTATTCTATCTTAAAATTTTCTAATTTTCTCGAGTGTAACTCTACAAGTTCTATTAAATTGTCTAATTTAATAGAACTGATTGTCTAAGAAAAATGAAATTTAAACTTTCCTCATCATTTTAGCGAATGTAAAATGTCTGCCACTTAATTTCTCAGAACTTTTCCTTTGTTAGAGATTTGGCAGATAAATTGAATGTAACTTTATTAGGATCTAATATCATAATTAATTCACTACCTATTTAAGTTTAAATTGATGACTGAAATTTATTAACTCTCAAGCCATATCTGGAGAGTATTAACTTCAACAGTAAGACTTTCATCTTGCTAATCTCAGACTTATGAGAAGGAAAAGAATGAATGCCGTAGAAAACATCTTCATCTGGAAATTGAAAACAAATGAAGATATTTTCTGGCCTTTGATTCTTTTGTCGCTCGTACGTCTGACATTCCCAAGAGGAGTGTCTTATTGCTGAAGTTATATTCCTCAGATATGGCCGAGAATGAATATGTACCTTTCAATATTGAAAGTGTAATAATGCACAAAACTAAGAGGCAGATTTAAATACAAAAGTGTTGCTAAAAAAAATATTCTAAAATACGGCAATTTTTTTTTTTTTTCAAATTTATTATTATTATTATTATTAAAGATTCGCCGGTATTCTCCCGGCCCGGGCCTTTTCCAAGTGGTGGCCCGGCCTTGGCTCCCTCTTTAGGAAGTGTCTGAGACCTAAGTCTCCCATGGGAGGAGGTATAAGTACCCCCTCATCTTTGGGACCAACTGTCCCCAGGCCTAGCCACAAGCTAGGCCTCTCTGGTCTGCCATCCCCGCCCCAAGGGGGCAAATGGGAATGACAGTCTTATGAGCTAAAGGCTCGGGCTCAGGCACCTACCCTACCCTAGAAGGGTTAGGCATGGTGTCGATGTTTTCAAATTTAATCTTCCTCACAACCAAAAGTGATTTCTTAACAACAAATAAATAAATTCTTTATATTTATGTAAGATAAAAATGGGAAACAGGATGACGACGTAGTAACAACTAGCTGTGGGTCAAAGATTTCATTTGGTCAATTGTCTTTATTTTATTAATGTTAGAATGCTATACGAACATGTTCCAAACTCGAATCATTCTAAGAAGGAATGATCTCAGATGAATATGATGATGTTGTGTAGAGGGGAATAGCCAGTGTGTGGCTACTGTTTGCTGCTCGTCTTAAGGAATCTACAAGCTGACTTCTCGCTGACCGTGAACTGGAGCCGAGTGTGGTAATTTCATAGCACTGGCTTTGAACATAATAAAAAGGTCACCCACATCTCTGCGATGTTAAAGGTTCTACTGAGATGACAGATCCAGTGAAATTGTGTGTAGATTAGAGAAATGGAGATAAAGGCAATCCAAGAAAGTGGAGTATAGTGAAGGCAAGAGTAGCTGTGCCTAGATAAATGGTTCAGACAACCGACAAGTAGATAAATTAGACAGGAAAGAAGTACGCACTAGCTGAACTTCTCGGCTGATGTTCTTGGAAAATTTACCCCGTGATTCTTCACAGATATTTTGGAGTCAACTGTTAAACTTAGGATATCCACCTCATCCCCTGGGATCTAATACTCTTCCATTCATTATTATCACAGCTCAGGTATTAACATCATGCTCTCTAGAGACCAATATCATTTGTGCTTCTTCAAAAACATATGTAAACTACCAACACTTTCCTCAGGTTTTTATAGCTGAAAACTGGAGATAACAGATAGTGGCAGGCATCTGTTTTCTTCCATAAGGAAATGATATGGTACAGTCAGGGGCGAGATGAAGCAGGTCAGGGGCGAGATGAAGCAAGTCAGGGGCGAGATGAAGCAGGTCAGGGGCGAGATGAAGCAAGTCAATAAAGTGTTATTACTTTCCTTTTCTTCCTGAGTTCTCTTTTTGTCTCTCTCTCTCTCTTCTCTTTGCTCCGTGTTCTTCATTTAGCTCAACTTGCACATTGGAAAACCTTGCAACATCTTTCACTAACTACAAGTTTCCACGAAAAAAAACTTCCCCTTTCAGGTTTGTTACGCCAAGACCCACTGATCTCTTGATAACAAAGTTGTGTGTGTGTGTGTGTGTGTGTGTGTGTGTGTGTGTGTGTGTGTGTGTGTGTGTGTGTGTGTGTGTGTGTGTGTGTGTGTGTGAGTGTGTGTTTGTGTGTTTGTGTGTGTGTGTGTGTGTGTGTGTGTGTGTGTGTGTGTGTGTGTGTGTGTGTGTGTGTGTGTGAGTGTGTGTTTGTGTTCTTCATTTAGCTCAACTTGCACATTGGAAAACCTTGCAACATCTTTCACTAACTACAAGTTTCCACGAAAAAAAACTTCCCCTTTCAGGTTTGTTACGCCAAGACCCACTGATCTCTTGATAACAAAGTTGTGTGTGTGTGTGTGTGTGTGTGTGTGTGTGTGTGTGTGTGTGTGTGTGTGTGTGTGTGTGTGTGTGTGTGTGTGAGTGTGTGTTTGTGTGTGTGTGTGTGTGTGTGTGTGTGTGTGTGTGTGTGTGTGTGTGTGTCTGTGTGTGTGAGTGTGTGTTTGTGTGTGTGTGTGTGTGTGTGTGTGTGTGTGTGTGTGTTTGTGTGTGTGTGAGTGTGTGTGTGTAGAAATAGAGAGAGATGCACACACACACCAAACAAAACAAAAACACACAAAACAAAAAATTACACACACACACAAAATAAACACACACATCACACCATCTTCAAGCAAGAATAGAAACATCACGTTTCTCTCTCTCTCTCTCTCTCTCTCTCTCTCTCTCTCTCTCTCTCTCTCTCTCTCTCTCTCTCTCTCTCTCTCTCTCTCTCTCTCTCTCTCTCTCTCTCTCTCTGTCTCTCTCTCTCTCTCTCTCTCTCTCTCTCTCTCTCTCTCTCTCTCTCTCTCTCTCTCTCTCTCTGTCTCATTTTGTATTGGTCGAGTTGGTAGCCTCTCCCTCAGGGCCGAGTTATCATGTCGGGAATTTTTAGCTCGTTATATTCACAAGGTAACTTCTGGCCACCACTCTCCTGCACTCCCACTTTTTTATTTGCATTCTTTTTCACATCTTCGAAACGGAAAGATATTCTTGGAAGATTTGAGTAATGCTTCCAGGAAAAAAATATATTCACATTTTCGATGATACGAAGTTTAATTTTATTTTATATTTCGTTAAAATTATTTGCCTTCGTGAGATTAAGATAATAACGATAAATATGACGGTGGAACTGGGTTAAGACTGTATCCTAACTCTGTGGAACTGGGTTAAGACTGTATCCTAACTCTGTGGAACTGGGTTAAGACTGTATCCTAACTCTGTGGAACTGGGTTAAGACTGTATCCTAACTAAGTGAAGCTGGGTTAAGACTGTATCCTAACTCTGTGAAACTGGGTTAAGACTGTATCCTAACTCGGTGAAACTGGGTTAAGACTGTATCCTAACTCTGTGGAACTGGGTTAAGACTGTATCCTAACTCTGTGAAACTGGGTTAAGACTGTATCCTAACTCTGTGAAACTGGGTTAAGACTGTATCCTAACTAAGTGAAGCTGGGTTAAGACTGTATCCTAACTCTGTGGAACTGGGTTAAGACTGTATCCTAACTCGATGAAACTGGGTTAAGACTGTATCCTAACTCTGTGAAACTGGGTTAAGACTGTATCCTAACTCGATGAAACTGGGTTAAGACTGTATCCTAACTCTGTGAAACTGGGTTAAGACTGTATCCTAACTCTGTGAAACTGGGTTAAGACTGTATCCTAACTCTGGGAAACTGGGTTAAGACTGTATCCTAACTCTGTGAAACTGGGTTAAGACTGTATCCTAACTCTGTGAAACTGGGTTAAGACTGTATCCTAACTCGATGAAACTGGGTTAAGACTGTATCCTAACTCTGTGAAACTGGGTTAAGACTGTATCCTAACTCTGTGAAACTGGGTTAAGACTGTATCCTAACTCTGTGAAACTGGGTTAAGACTGTATCCTAACTCTGTGAAACTGGGTTAAGACTGTATCCTAACTCGGTGAAACTGGGCTAACACTGAAGGTATAACGGCCCTTTCAAACCCTCAGAAAGTATTTGCAAGGACTATTCCTCCTCATGAAAAGAAAATATAGAATAATAAATGATAACAGAATAAGATAAACAAACTTCCTGATAATACGCAAAACTTTTTTATGAAATGTAAAACAATCAAACATGAAATGTTCCTAGCTGAAGCAAACAATGAAAAATAAATATATATATAACTTGTGAAACAAAGCTAATACATACAATGCACAGGTGGTATTCCGATGTGCCGATGTTGGTGGTAAGTAGCTTAGAATTCACTTGGGGGTCGTGAACTAGAAGCAGGTGTGAGACACGGTAGTCACTACTGGATGTAACTCTTATGAAGTTACGCCCGAGAGAGTACAGACGCCAGTATTCCCTACAGTGAACTGCTGGCGGTGTAACAGATTTTGCTTCAGGGTGGTGAAGACCACAGATGATCAACCACAAAGATGAAGTGGCATACTGCAGTGTACCATAATCATAATATCTTCATTTCGACAAGTACATGTACCAGGTATACAGGCCTAGCTGACATCAATGACATGCTGCTATATAGATAACCGCTTGTTATCCAGAGAATTTGGGACAAATTAGGTCAGTTTTGTCCCGGGATGAGACCCACACCAGTCAACACTCAGGTACCCATTTTACTGATGGGGAACATAGATAACCGGTGTAAGGAAACAGGCTTAATGTTTCTACTCTCGCCAGGCATTGAACCCAGAACCTCGCCGCGTGAAGTGAGAGTTATAACCACCAGGCCATGAGGTCACCTAAAAGATGAGGTTTATGTTTCGGATATATGGCCTAGATCCCGCTGCCCGTCTTGTCTCGCTAGTGTCGAGTGACCTAATTCGAACAAGACTGAATAAAGAAAAAACAGGAAGCTACAAACCAGGAACAGTAAGTACTCACAAGTTAGGCAGAAGACCTTCAAAAGAAATGGTGAGTAAAAAGATTACGTTAAAATACGCAAGTTAAATCAATGGACTGGAACTCATTATATAGAGATTTGATGGGAGGAGAAAGCCAAGGAACGTCAATTCGTCAGGAGGGTCCCGTGTAAACTCCCACCGGGAGGAGAAGTGGGGAGGGGGAAGACGTAACGCTGCGCTCTCCTTCCTGAACAAGCATTCTGCCGGTTATACTACCACCACCACTCATCCATCCTTCCACTCATATCTAACGAACTTTTCCCTCACAAAGACTGTATCCTAACTCTGTGAAACTGAGTTAAGACTGTATCCTAATTCTGTGAAACTGGGTTAAGACTGTATCCTAACTCTGTGAAACTGGGTTAAGACTGTATCCTAACTGTGAAACTGGGTTAAGACTGTATCCTAATTCTGTGAAACTGGGTTAAGACTGTACCCTAACTCGGTGAAACTGGGTAATGACTGTACCCTAACTTGGTGAAACGGGGTTAAGACTATATCCTAACTTGGGGAAACTGGGTTAAGACTGTATCCTAACTCTGTGAAACTGGGTTAAGACTGTATTCTAACTCTGTGAAACTGGGTTAAGACTGTATCCTAACTCGGTGAAACTGGGTTAAGACTCTATCCTAACTTGGTGAAACTGGGTTAAGACTGTATCCTAACTCTGTGAAACTGGGTTAAGACTGTATCCTAACATAGTGAAACTGGGTTAAGACTGTATCCTAACTCTGTGAAACTGGGTTAAGACTGTATCCTAACTTGGTGAAACTGGGTTAAGACTGTTTCCTAACTTGGTGAAACTGGGTTAAGACTGTATCCTAACTTTGTGAAACTCGGTTAAGACTGTATGCTAACTCGGTAACGCTAGGTTAAGATTACATCCTAACTCGGTAAAGCTGGGTTAAGATTACATCCTAACTCGGTAAAGCTGGGTTAAGATTACATCCTAACTCGGTAAAG
>NC_091314.1:21701096-21731096 GCF_038502225.1 Cherax quadricarinatus
AATAAGAAACCGAGAAGACAAGACAACACAATTAGAAACGGAGAAGACAAGACGACACAATTAAAAACCGAGAAGACAAGACAACACAATTAGAAACCCAGAAGACAAGACTACACAATTAGAAACGGAGATGACAAGACGACACAACTAGAAACGGAGAAGACAAGACGACACAATTAGAAACTGAGAAGACAAGACGAAACAATTAGAAATGGATAAGAGAAGACGACACAATTAGAAACGGAGAAGACAACACGACACAATTAGAAACTGAGAAGATAAGACGACACAATTAGAAACGGAGAAGACAAGACGACACAATTAAAAACGGAGAAGACAAGACGACACAATTAGAAACCAAGAAGACAAGACGACACAATTAGAAAAAGAGAAGACAAGACGACACAATAAGAAACCGAGAAGACAAGACAACACAATTAGAAATGGAGAAGACAAGACGACACAATTAGAAACCGAGAAGACAAGACGACACAATTAGAAACCCAGAAGACAAGACTACACAATTAGAAACGGAGATGACAAGACGACACAACTAGAAACGGAGAAAACAAGACGACACAATTAGAAACTGAGAAGACAAGACGACACAATTTGAAATGGAAAAGAGAAGACGACACAATTAAAAACGGAGAAGACAAGACGACACAATTAGAAACCATGAAGACAAGACGACATAATTAGAAACGGAGAACACAAGACGACACAATTAGAAATGGATAAGAGAAGACGACACAATTAAAAAAAGAGAAGACAAGACGACACAATTAGAAAAAGAGAAGACAAGACGACACAATAAGAAACCGAGAAGACAAAACGACACAATTAGAAACCAAGAAGACAAGACGACACAATTAGAGACGGAGAAGACAAGACGACACACTTAGAAACTGAGAAGACAAGACGACACAATTAGAAACGGAGAAGACAAGACGACGCAATTAGAAACGGAGAAAACAAGACGACACAATTAGAAACGGAGAAGACAAGACGACACAATAAGAAATGAAGAAGACAAGACAACACAATTATAAACGGAGAAGACAAGACGACACAATTACAAACGGAGAGGACAAGACTACACAATTAGAAACCGAGAAGACAAGATGACACAGTTAGAAACGGAGAAGACAAGACGACACAATTAGAAACAGAGAAGACAAGACGACACAATTAGAAACCGAGAAGACAAGACGACACAATTAGACACCAAGAAGACAAGACGACAAAATTAGAAACGGAGAAGACAAGACGACACAATTAGAAACGGAGAAGACAAGACGACACAATTAGAGACGGAGAAGACAAAACGACACAATTAGAAACGGAGAAGACAAGACGACACATTTACAAACGGAGAAGACAAGACGACACAATTAGAAATCGAGAAGACAAATTACCCAATTAGAAACCGAGACAACAAGACGACACAGTTAGAAACGTAGAAGACAAGACTACACAATTAGAAACGGAGAAGTCAAGACGACAGAATTAGAAACCGAGAAGACAAGACGACACAATTAGAAACCGAGAAGACAAGACGACACAATTAGAAACCGAGAAGACAAGACGACACAATTAAAAACGGAGAAGACAAGACGACACAATTAGAAACCAAGAAGACAAGACGACACAATTAGAAACCGAGAAGACAAGACGACACAATTAGAAACCGAGAAGCCAAGACGACGCAATTAGAAACGGAGAAAACAAGACGACACAATTAGAAACGGAGAAGACAAGACGACGCAATTAGAAACGAAGAAGACAAAACGACACAATTAGAAACGGAGAAGACAAGACGACACAATTACAAACGGAGAAGACAAGACTACACAATTAGAAACTGAGAAGACAAGATGACACATAAACGGAGAAGACAAGACGACACAATTAGAAACGGAGAAGACAAGACGACACAATTAGAAACGGAGAAGACAAGACGACACAATTAGAAACCGAGAAGACAAGACGACACAATTAGAAACGGAGAAGCCAAGACGACACAATTAGAAACGGAGAAGACAAGACGACACAATTAGAAACGGAGAAGACAAGACGACACAATTAGAAACCGAGAAGACAAGACTACCCAATTAGAAACCGAGACGACAAGACGACACAGTTAGAAACGGAGAAGACAATACGACACAATTAGAAACGGAGAAGTCAAGACGACATAATTAGAAACCGAGAAGACAAGACGACACAATTAGAAACGGAGAAGACAAGACGACACAATTAGAAACCGAGAAGACAAGACGACACAATTAAAAACGGAGAAGACAAGACGACACAATTAGAAACCAAAAAGACAAGACGACACAATTAGAAACCAAGAAGACAAGACGACACAATTAGAAACCGAGAAGACAAGACAACACAATTAGAAACGGAGAAGACAAGACGACACAATTAGAAACCGAGAAGACAAGACGACACAATTAGAAACGGAGAAGACAAGACGACACTACTAGAAACGGAGAAGACAAGACGACACAATTAGAAACGGAGAAGACAAGACGACACAATTAGAAACCAAGAAAACAAGACGACACAATTAGAAACAGAGAAGACAAGACGACACTACTAGAAGACGAGAAGACAAGACGACACAATTAGAAACAGAGAAAACAAGACGACAGAATTAGAAACGGAGAAGACAAGACGACACTACTAGAAACGGAGAAGACAAGACGAAACAATTAGAAACGGAGAAGACAAGACGACACAATAAGAAACGGAGAAGACAAGACGACACAATTAGAAACAGAGAAGACAAGACGACACAATTAGAAACGGAGAAGACAAGACGACACAATTAGAAACCGAGAAGACAAGACGACACAATTAGAAACGGAGAAGACAAGACGACACAATTAGAAACGGAGAAGACAAGAGGACACAATTAGAACCGGAGAAGACAAGACGACACAATTAGAAACAAAGAAGACAAGACGGCACAATTAGAAACGAAGAAGACAAGACGACACAATTAGAAACGGAGAAGACAAGACGACACAATTAGAAACCGAGAAGACAACACGACTCAATTAGAAACGGAGAAGACAAGACGACACATTTAGAAACGGAGAAGACAAGACGACACAGTTAGAAACCGAGAAGACAAGACGACACAATTAGAAACCGAGAAGACAAGACGAAACAATTAGAAACGGAGAAGCCAAGACTACGCAATTAGAAACCGAGAAGACAAGACGACACAGTTAGAAACGGAGAAGACAGGACGACACAATTAGAAACGGAGAAGACAAGACGACACAATTAGAAACGGAGAAGACAAGACGACACAATTAGAAACCGAAAAGACAAGACGACACAATTAGAAACGGAGAAGACAAGACTACACAATTAAAAACGGAGAAGACAAGACGACACAATTAGAAACGGAGAAGACAAGACGACACAATTAGAAACGGAGAAGACAAGACGACACAACTAGAAACGGAGAAGACAAGACGACACAATTAGAAACTGAGAAGACAAGACGACACAATTAGAAACCGAGGAGACAAGACACAAATAGAAACGGAGAAGACAAGACGACACAATTAGAAACGGAGAAGACAAGACGACACAATTAGAAAGCGAGAAGACAAGACGACACAATTAGAAAACGAGAAGACAAAACGGCACAATTAGAAACCGAGAAGACAAGACGGCACAATTAGAAACCGAGAAGACAAGACGACACAATTAGAAACCGAGAAGACAAGACGACACAATTAAAAACGGAGAAGACAAGACGACACAATTAGAAACCAAGAAGACAAGACGACACAATTAGAAACCGAGAAGAAAAGACGACACAATTAGAAACGGAGAAGTCAAGACGACGCAATTAGAAACGGAGAAAACAAGACGACACAATTAGAAACGGAGAAGACAAGACGACGCAATTAGAAACGAAGAAGACAAAACGACACAATTAGAAACGGAGAAGACAAGACGACACAATTACAAACGGAGAAGACAAGACTACACAATTAGAAACTGAGAAGACAAGATGACACAGAAACGGAGAAGACAAGACGACACAATTAGAAACGGAGAAGACAAGACGACACAATTAGAAACGGAGAAGACAAGACGACACAATTAGAAACCGAGAAGACAAGACGACACAATTAGAAACGGAGAAGACAAGACGACACAATTAGAAACGGAGAAGACAAGACGACACAATTAGAAACGGAGAAGACAAGACGACACAATTAGAAACCGAGAAGACAAGACTACCCAATTAGAAACCGAGACGACAAGACGACACAGTTAGAAACGGAGAAGACAATACGACACAAATAGAAACGGAGAAGTCAAGACGACATAATTAGAAACCGAGTAGACAAGACGACACAATTAGAAACGGAGAAGACAAGACGACACAATTAGAAACTGAGAAGACAAGACGACACAATTAAAAACGGAGAAGACAAGACGACACAATTAGAAACCAAAAAGACAAGACGACACAATTAGAAACCGAGAAGACAAGACGACACAATTAGAAACCGAGAAGACAAGACAACGCAATTAGAAACGGAGAAGACAAGACGACACAATTAGAAACCGAGAAGACAAGACGACACAATTAGAAACGGAGAAGACAAGACGAACCTACTAGAAACGGAGAAGACAAGACGACACAATTAGAAACGGAGAAGACAAGACGACACAATTAGAAACCAAGAAAACAAGACGACACAATTAGAAACAGAGAAGACAAGACGACACTACTAGAAGACGAGAAGACAAAACGACACAATTAGAAACAGAGAAGACAAGACGACAGAATTAGAAACGGAGAAGACAAGACGACACTACTAGAAACGGAGAAGACAAGACGAAACAATTAGAAACGGAGAAGACAAGACGACACAATTAGAAACGGAGAAGACAAGACGACACAATTAGAAACAGAGAAGACAAGACGACACAATTAGAAACGGAGAAGACAAGACGACACAATTAGAAACCGAGAAGACAAGACGACACAATTAGAAACGGAGAAGACAAGACGACACAATTAGAAACGGAGAAGACAAGAGGACACAATTAGAACCGGAGAAGACAAGACGACACAATTAGAAACAAAGAAGACAAGACGGCACAATTAGAAACGAAGAAGACAAGACGACACAATTAGAAACGGAGAAGACAAGACGACACAATTAGAAACCGAGAAGACAACACGACTCAATTAGAAACGGAGAAGACAAGACGACGCATTTAGAAACGGAGAAGACAAGACGACACAGTTAGAAACCGAGAAGACAAGACGACACAATTAGAAACCGAGAAGACAAGACGACACAATTAGAAACGGAGAAGCCAAGACTACGCAATTAGAAACCGAGAAGACAAGACGACACAGTTAGAAACGGAGAAGACAGGACGACACAATTAGAAACGGAGAAGACAAGACGACACAATTAGAAACGGAGAAGACAAGACGACACAATTAGAAACCGAAAAGACAAGACGACACAATTAGAAACGGAGAAGACAAGACTACACAATTAAAAACGGAGAAGACAAGACGACACAATAAGAAACGAAGAAGACAAGACGACACAATTAGAAACGGAGAAGACAAGACGACACAATTAGAAACTGAGAAGACAAGACGACACAATTAGAAACCTAGGAGACAAGACACAAACAGAAACGGAGAAGACAAGACGACACAATTAGAAACGGAGAAGACAAGACGACACAATTAGAAAGCGAGAAGACAAGAAGACACAATTAGAAAACGAGAAGACAAGACGGCACAATTAGAAACCGAGAAGACAAGACGACAAAATTAGAAACGGAGAAAACAAGACGACACAATTAGAAACGGAGGAGACAAGACCAAACAACTGGAAACGGAGAAGACAAGACGACACAATTAGAAACAGAGAAGACAAGACGACACCATTAGAAACGGAGAAAACAAGACGACACAATTAGAAACGGAGAAGACAAGACGACACAATAATGAACCGAGAAGACAAGACGACACAATTAGAAACGGAGCAGACAGGACGACACAATTAGAAACAGAGAAGACAAGACGACACAATTAGAAATGGAGAAGACAAGACCACACAATTAGAAACGGAGAATACAAGACCACACAATTAGAAACGGAGAAGACGACACAATTAGAAACCGAGAAGACAAGACGACACAATCAGAAACCGAGAAGACAGGACGACACAATTAGAAACGGAGAAGACAAGACGACACAATTAGAAATGGAGAAGACAAGACGACACAGTTAGAAACAGAGAAGACAAGACGACACAATTAGAAACGGAGAAGGCAAGACGACACAATTAGAAACGGAGAAAACAAGGCGACGCAATTAGAAACGCAGAAGAAAAGACGACACAATTAGAAACGGAGAAGACAAGACGACATAATTAGAAACCGAGAAGACAAGATTAACCAATTAGAAACCGAGACAACAAGACGACACAGATAGAAACGGAGAAGACAAGACAACACAATTAGAAACGGAGAAGACAAGACGACACAATTAGGAACCGAGAAGACAAGACGACACAATTAGAAACGGAGAAGACAACACGACACAATTAGGAACCGAGAAGACAAGACGACACAATTAGAAACGGAGACGACAAGACGACAAAATTAGAAACGGAGAAGACAAGACGACACAATTAGAAACGTAGAAGACAAGACGACACAATTAGAAACGTAGAAGACAAGACGACACATTTAGAAACGGAGAAGACAAGACGACATAATTAGAAACCGAGAAGACAAGATTACCCAATTAGAAACCGAGACAACAATACGACACAGTTAGATACGGAGAAGACAAACCGACACAATTAGAAACGGAGAAGTCAAGACGACACAATTAGAAACCGAGAAGACAAGACGACACAATTAGAAACCGAGAAGACAAGACGACACAATTAGAAACCGAGAAGACAAGACGACACAATTAAAAACGGAGAAGACAAGACGACACAATTAGAAACCAAGAAGACAAGACGACACAATTAGAAACCGAGAAGACAAGACGACACAATTAGAAACCGAGAAGCCAAGACGACGCAATTAGAAACGGAAAAAACAAGACGACACAATTAGAAACGGAGAAGACAAGACGACACAATTACAAACAGAGAGGACAAGACTACACAATTAGAAACCGAGAAGAGAAGATGACACAGAAACGGCGAAGACAAGACGACGCAATTAGAAACGGAGAAGACAAGACGACGCAATTAGAAACCAAGAAGACAAGACGACACAATTAGAAACGGAGAAGACAAGACGACGCAATTAGAAACGGAGAAGACAAGACGACGCAATTAGAAACCAAGAAGACAAGACGACACAATTAGAAACGGAGAAGACAAGACGACACAATTAGAAACAGAGAAGACAAGACGACACAATTAGAAACGGAGAAGACAAGACGACAAAATTAGAAACGGAGAAGACAAGACGACACAATTAGAAACGGAGAAAACAAAACGACACAATTAGAAACCGAGAAGACAAGATTACCCAATTAGAAACCGAGACGACAAGACGACACAGTTAGAAACGAAGAAGACAATACGACACAATTAGAAACGGAGAAGTCAATACGACATAATTAGAAACCGAGAAGCCAAGACGACACAATTAGAAACCGAGAAGACAAGACGACACAATTAAAAACGGAGAAGACAAGGCGACACAATTAGAAAGCAAGAAGACAAGACGACACAATTATAAACCGAGAAGACAAGACGACACAATTAGAAACTGAGAAGACAAGACAACGCAATTAGAAACGGAGAAGACAAGGCGACACAATTAGAAACGGAGAAGACAAGACGACACAATTAGAAACCGAGCAGAGAAGACGACACAATTAGAAACGGAGAAGACGAGACGACACTACTAGAAACGGAGAAGACAAGACGACACAATTAGAAACGGAGAACACAAGACGACACAATTAGAAACCAAGAAGACAAGACGACACAATTAGAAACGGAGAAAACAAGACGACACAATTAGAAACGGAGAAGACAAGACGACACAATAATGAACCGAGAAGACAAGACGACACAATTAGAAACGGAGCAGACAGGACGACACAATTAGAAACAGAGAAGACAAGACGACACAATTAGAAATGGAGAAGACAAGACCACACAATTAGAAACGGAGAATACAAGACCACACAATTAGAAACGGAGAAGACGACACAATTAGAAACCGAGAAGACAAGACGACACAATCAGAAACCGAGAAGACAGGACGACACAATTAGAAACGGAGAAGACAAGACGACACAATTAGAAATGGAGAAGACAAGACGACACAGTTAGAAACAGAGAAGACAAGACGACACAATTAGAAACGGAGAAGGCAAGACGACACAATTAGAAACGGAGAAAACAAGGCGACGCAATTAGAAACGCAGAAGAAAAGACGACACAATTAGAAACGAAGAAGACAAGACGACATAATTAGAAACCGAGAAGACAAGATTAACCAATTAGAAACCGAGACAACAAGACGACACAGATAGAAACGGAGAAGACAAGACGACACAATTAGAAACGGAGAAGACAAGACGACACAATTAGGAACCGAGAAGACAAGACGACACAATTAGACACCAAGAAGACAAGACGACACAATTAGAAACGGAGACGACAAGACGACAAAATTAGAAACGGAGAAGACAAGACGACACAATTAGAAATGTAGAAGACAAGACGACACAATTAGAAACGTAGAAGACAAGACGACACATTTAGAAACGGAGAAGACAAGACGACATAATTAGAAACCGAGAAGACAAGATTACCCAATTAGAAACCGAGACAACACGACGACACAGTTAGATACGGAGAAGACAAGACGACACAATTAGAAACGGAGAAGTCAAGACGACACAATTAGAAACCGAGAAGACAAGACGACACAATTAGAAACCGAGAAGACAAGACGACACAATTAGAAACCGAGAAGACAAGACGACACAATTAAAAACGGAGAAGACAAGACGACACAATTAGAAACCAAGAAGACAAGACGACACAATTAGAAACCGAGAAGACAAGACGACACAATTAGAAACCGAGAAGCCAAGACGACGCAATTAGAAACGGAAAAAACAAGACGACACAATTAGAAACGGAGAAGACAAGACGACGCAATTAGAAACGGAGAAGACAAGACAACGCAATTAGAAACCAAGAAGACAAGACGACACAATTAGAAACGGAGAAGACAAGACGACACAATTAGAAACAAAGAAGACAAGACGACACAATTAGAAACGGAGAAGACAAGACGACAAAATTAGAAACGGAGAAGACAAGACGACACAATTAGAAACGGAGAAGACAAAACGACACAATTAGAAACCGAGAAGACAAGATTACCCAATTAGAAACCGAGACGACAAGACGACACAGTTAGAAACGAAGAAGACAATACGACACAATTAGAAACGGAGAAGTCAAGACGACATAATTAGAAACCGAGAAGCCAAGACGACACAATTAGAAACCGAGAAGACAAGACGACACAATTAAAAACGGAGAAGACAAGGCGACACAATTAGAAAGGAAGAAGACAAGACGACACAATTATAAACCGAGAAGACAAGACGACACAATTAGAAACTGAGAAGACAAGACAACGCAATTAGAAACGGAGAAGACAAGACGACACAATTAGAAACGGAGAAGACAAGACGACACAATTAGAAACCGAGCAGAGAAGACGACACAATTAGAAACGGAGAAGACGAGACGACACTACTAGAAACGGAGAAGACAAGACGACACAATTAGAAACGGAGAAGACAAGACGACACAATTAGAAACCAAGAAGACAAGACGACACAATTAGAAACGGAGAAAACAAGACGACACAATTAGAAACGGAGAAGACAAGACGACACAATAATGAACCGAGAAGACAAGACGACACAATTAGAAACGGAGCAGACAGGACGACACAATTAGAAACAGAGAAGACAAGACGACACAATTAGAAATGGAGAAGACAAGACCACACAATTAGAAACGGAGAATACAAGACAACACAATTAGAAACGGATAAGACGACACAATTAGAAACCGAGAAGACAAGACGACACAATCAGAAACCGAGAAGACAGGACGACACAATTAGAAACGGAGAAGACAAGACGACACAATTAGAAATGGAGAAGACAAGACGACACAGTTAGAAACAGAGAAGACAAGACGACACAATTAGAAACGGAGAAGGCAAGACGACACAATTAGAAACGGAGAAAACAAGGCGACGCAATTAGAAACGCAGAAGAAAAGACGACACAATTAGAAACGGAGAAGACAAGACGACATAATTAGAAACCGAGAAGACAAGATTAACCAATTAGAAACCGAGACAACAAGACGACACAGATAGAAACGGAGAAGCCAAGACGACACAATTAGAAACGGAGAAGACAAGACGACACAATTAGGAACCGAGAAGACAAGACGACACAATTAGACACCAAGAAGACAAGACGACACAATTAGAAACGGAGACGACAAGACGACAAAATTAGAAACGGAGAAGACAAGACGACACAATTAGAAACGTAGAAGACAAGACGACACAATTAGAAACGTGGAAGACAAGACGACACATTTAGAAACGGAGAAGACAAGACGACATAATTAGAAACCGAGAAGACAAGATTACCCAATTAGAAACCGAGACAACAAGACGACACAGTTAGATACGGAGAAGACAAGACGACACAATTAGAAACGGAGAAGTCAAGACGACACAATTAGAAACCGAGAAGACAAGACGACACAATTAGAAACCGAGAAGACAAGACGACACAATTAGAAACCGAGAAGACAAGACAACACAATTAAAAACGGAGAAGACAAGACGACACAATTAGAAACCAAGAAGACAAGACGACACAATTAGAAACCGAGAAGACAAGACGACACAATTAGAAACCGAGAAGCCAAGACGACGCAATTAGAAACGGAAAAAACAAGACGACACAATTAGAAACGGAGAAGACAAGACGACACAATTACAAACAGAGAGGACAAGACTTCACAATTAGAAACCGAGAAGAGAAGATGACACAGAAACGGAGAAGACAAGACGACACAATTAGAAACGGAGAAGACAAGACGACGCAATTAGAAACGGAGAAGACAAGACGACGCAATTAGAAACCAAGAAGACAAGACGACACAATTAGAAACGGAGAAGACAAGACGACACAATTAGAAACAGAGAAGACAAGACGACACAATTAGAAACGGAGAAGACAAGACGACAAAATTAGAAACGGAGAAGACAAGACGACACAATTAGAAACGGAGAAGACAAAACGACACAATTAGAAACCGAGAAGACAAGATTACCCAATTAGAAACCGAGACGACAAGACGACACAGTTAGAAACGAAGAAGACAATACGACACAGTTAGAAACGGAGAAGTCAAGACGACATAATTAGAAACCGAGAAGCCAAGACGACACAATTAGAAACCGAGAAGACAAGACGACACAATTAAAAACGGAGAAGACAAGGCTACACAATTAGAAAGCAAGAAGACAAGACGACACAATTATAAACCGAGAAGACAAGACGACACAATTAGAAACTGAGAAGCCAAGACAACGCAATTAGAAACGGAGAAGACAAGACGACACAATTAGAAACGGAGAAGACAAGACGACACAATTAGAAACCGAGCAGAGAAGACGACACAATTAGAAACGGAGAAGACGAGACGACACTACTAGAAACGGAGAAGACAAGACGACACAATTAGAAACGGAGAAGACAAGACGACACAATTAGAAACCAAGAAGACAAGACGACACAATTAGAAACGGAGAAGACAAGACGACACAGTTAGAAACGGAGAAGACAGGACGACACAATTAGAAACGGAGAAGACAAGACGACACAATTAGAAACGAAGAAGATAAGACGACACAATTAGAAACCGAAAAGACAAGACGACACAATTAGAAACGGAGAAGACAAGACTACACAATTAAAAACGGAGAAGACAAGACGACACAATTAGAAACGGAGAAGACAAGACGACACAATTAGAAACTGAGAAGACAAGACGACACAATTAGAAACCGAGGAGACAAGACGACACAAATTGAAACGGAGAAGACAAGACGACACAATTAGAAACGGAGAAGACAAGACGACACAATTAGAAAGCGAGAAGACAAGACGACACAATTAGAAAACGAGAAGACAAGACGATACAATTAGAAACCGAGAAGACAAGACGACACAATTAGAAACGGAGCAGACAGGACGACACAATTAGAAACGGAGAAGACAAGACGACACAATTAGAAATGGAGAAGACAAGACCACACAATTAGAAACGGAGAAGACAAGACCACACAAGTAGAAACGGAGAAGACGACACAATTAGAAACCGAGAAGACAAGACGACACAATCAGAAACCGAGAAGACAGGACGACACAATTAGAAACGGAGAAGACAAGACGACACAATTAGAAATGGAGAAGACAAGACGACACAGTTAGAAACAGAGAAGACAAGACGACACAATTAGAAACGGAGAAGGCAAGACGACACAATTAGAAACGGAGAAAACAAGGCGACGCAATTAGAAACGCAGAAGAAAAGACGACACAATTAGAAACGGACAAGACAAGGCGACATAATTAGAAACCGAGAAGACAAGATTAACCAATTAGAAACCGAGACAACAAGACGATACAGATAGAAACGGAGAAGCCAAGACGACACAATTAGAAACGGAGAAGACAAGACGACACAATTAGGAACCGAGAAGACAAGACGACACAATTAGACACCAAGAAGACAAGACGACACAATTAGAAACGGAGACGACAAGACGACAAAATTAGAAACGGAGAAGACAAGACGACACAATTAGAAACGTAGAAGACAAGACTACACAATTAGAAACGTAGAAGACAAGACGACACATTTAGAAACGGAGAAGACAAGACGACATAATTAGAAACCGAGAAGACAAGATTACCCAATTAGAAACCGAGACAACAAGACGACACAGTTAGATACGGAGAAGACAAGACGACACAATTAGAAACGGAGAAGTCAAGACGACACAATTAGAAACCGAGAAGACAAGACGACACAATTAGAAACCGAGAAGACAAGACGACACAATTAGAAACCGAGAAGACAAGACGACACAATTAAAAACGGAGAAGACAAGACGACACAATTAGAAACCGAGAAGACAAGACGACACAATTAGAAACCGAGAAGACAAGACGACACAATTAGAAACCGAGAAGCCAAGACGACGCAATTAGAAACGGAAAAAACAAGACGACACAATTAGAAACGGAGAAGACAAGACGACACAATTACAAACAGAGAGGACAAGACTTCACAATTAGAAACCGAGAAGAGAAGATGACACAGAAACGGAGAAGACAAGACGACACAATTAGAAACGGAGAAGACAAGACGACGCAATTAGAAACGGAGAAGACAAGACGACGCAATTAGAAACCAAGAAGACAAGACGACACAATTAGAAACGGAGAAGACAAGACGACACAATTAGAAACAGAGAAGACAAGACGACACAATTAGAAACGGAGAAGACAAGACGACAAAATTAGAAACGGAGAAGACAAGACGACACAATTAGAAACGGAGAAGACAAAACGACACAATTAGAAACCGAGAAGACAAGATTACCCAATTAGAAACCGAGACGACAAGACGACACAGTTAGAAACGAAGAAGACAATACGACACAATTAGAAACGGAGAAGTCAAGACGACATAATTAGAAACCGAGAAGCCAAGACGACACAATTAGAAACCGAGAAGACAAGACGACACAATTAAAAACGGAGAAGACAAGGCGACACAATTAGAAAGCAAGAAGACAAGACGACACAATTATAAACCGAGAAGACAAGACGACACAATTAGAAACTGAGAAGACAAGACAACGCAATTAGAAACGGAGAAGACAAGACGACACAATTAGAAACGGAGAAGACAAGACGACACAATTAGAAACCGAGCAGAGAAGACGACACAATTAGAAACGGAGAAGACGAGACGACACTACTAGAAACGGAGAAGACAAGACGACACAATTAGAAACGGAGAAGACAAGACGACACAATTAGAAACCAAGAAGACAAGACGACACAATTAGAAACGGAGAAAACAAGACGACACAATTAGAAACGGAGAAGACAAGACGACACAATAATGAACCGAGAAGACAAGACGACACAATTAGAAACGGAGCAGACAGGACGACACAATTAGAAACAGAGAAGACAAGACGACACAATTAGAAATGGAGAAGACAAGACCACACAATTAGAAACGGAGAATACAAGACCACACAATTAGAAACGGAGAAGACGACACAATTAGAAACCGAGAAGACAAGACGACACAATCAGAAACCGAGAAGACAGGACGACACAATTAGAAACGGAGAAGACAAGACGACACAATTAGAAATGGAGAAGACAAGACGACACAGTTAGAAACAGAGAAGACAAGACGACACAATTAGAAACGGAGAAGGCAAGACGACACAATTAGAAACGGAGAAAACAAGGCGACGCAATTAGAAACGCAGAAGAAAAGACGACACAATTAGAAACGGAGAAGACAAGACGACATAATTAGAAACCGAGAAGACAAGATTAACCAATTAGAAACCGAGACAACAAGACGACACAGATAGAAACGGAGAAGACAAGACAACACAATTAGAAACGGAGAAGACAAGACGACACAATTAGGAACCGAAAAGACAAGACGACACAATTAGAAACGACAAGACGACACAATTAGAAACGGAGACGACAAGACGACAAAATTAGAAACGGAGAAGACAAGACGACACAATTAGAAACGTAGAAGACAAGACGACACAATTAGAAACGTAGAAGACAAGACGACACATTTAGAAACGGAGAAGACAAGACGACATAATTAGAAACCGAGAAGACAAGATTACCCAATTAGAAACCGAGACAACAAGACGACACAGTTAGATACGGAGAAGACAAGACGACACAATTAGAAACGGAGAAGTCAAGACGACACAATTAGAAACCGAGAAGACAAGACGACACAATTAGAAACCGAGAAGACAAGACGACACAATTAGAAACCGAGAAGACAAGACGACACAATTAAAAACGGAGAAGACAAGACGACACAATTAGAAACCAAGAAGACAAGACGACACAATTAGAAACCGAGAAGACAAGACGACACAATTAGAAACCGAGAAGCCAAGACGACGCAATTAGAAACGGAAAAAACAAGACGACACAATTAGAAACGGAGAAGACAAGACGACACAATTACAAACAGAGAGGACAAGACTACACAATTAGAAACCGAGAAGAGAAGATGACACAGAAACGGAGAAGACAAGACGACACAATTAGAAACGGAGAAGACAAGACGACGCAATTAGAAACGGAGAAGACAAGACAACGCAATTAGAAACCAAGAAGACAAGACGACACAATTAGAAACGGAGAAGACAAGACGACACAATTAGAAACAGAGAAGACAAGACGACACAATTAGAAACGGAGAAGACAAGACGACAAAATTAGAAACGGAGAAGACAAGACGACACAATTAGAAACGGAGAAGACAAAACGACACAATTAGAAACCGAGAAGACAAGATTACCCAATTAGAAACCGAGACGACAAGACGACACAGTTAGAAACGAAGAAGACAATACGACACAATTAGAAACGGAGAAGTCAAGACGACATAATTAGAAACCGAGAAGCCAAGACGACACAATTAGAAACCGAGAAGACAAGACGACACAATTAAAAACGGAGAAGACAAGGCGACACAATTAGAAAGCAAGAAGACAAGACGACACAATTATAAACCGAGAAGACAAGACGACACAATTAGAAACTGAGAAGACAAGACAACGCAATTAGAAACGGAGAAGACAAGACGACACAATTAGAAACGGAGAAGACAAGACGACACAATTAGAAACCGAGCAGAGAAGACGACACAATTAGAAACGGAGAAGACGAGACGACACTACTAGAAACGGAGAAGACAAGACGACACAATTAGAAACGGAGAAGACAAGACGACACAATTAGAAACCAAGAAGACAAGACGACACAATTAGAAACGGAGAAAACAAGACGACACAATTAGAAACGGAGAAGACAAGACGACACAATAATGAACCGAGAAGACAAGACGACACAATTAGAAACGGAGCAGACAGGACGACACAATTAGAAACAGAGAAGACAAGACGACACAATTAGAAATGGAGAAGACAAGACCACACAATTAGAAACGGAGAATACAAGACCACACAATTAGAAACGGAGAAGACGACACAATTAGAAACCGAGAAGACAAGACGACACAATCAGAAACCGAGAAGACAGGACGACACAATTAGAAACGGAGAAGACAAGACGACACAATTAGAAATGGAGAAGACAAGACGACACAGTTAGAAACAGAGAAGACAAGACGACACAATTAGAAACGGAGAAGGCAAGACGACACAATTAGAAACGGAGAAAACAAGGCGACGCAATTAGAAACGCAGAAGAAAAGACGACACAATTAGAAACGAAGAAGACAAGACGACATAATTAGAAACCGAGAAGACAAGATTAACCAATTAGAAACCGAGACAACGACAAGACGACACAATTAGAAACGTAGAAGACAAGACGACACAATTAGAAACGTGGAAGACAAGACGACACATTTAGAAACGGAGAAGACAAGACGACATAATTAGAAACCGAGAAGACAAGATTACCCAATTAGAAACCGAGACAACAAGACGACACAGTTAGATACGGAGAAGACAAGACGACACAATTAGAAACGGAGAAGTCAAGACGACACAATTAGAAACCGAGAAGACAAGACGACACAATTAGAAACCGAGAAGACAAGACGACACAATTAGAAACCGAGAAGACAAGACAACACAATTAAAAACGGAGAAGACAAGACGACACAATTAGAAACCAAGAAGACAAGACGACACAATTAGAAACCGAGAAGACAAGACGACACAATTAGAAACCGAGAAGCCAAGACGACGCAATTAGAAACGGAAAAAACAAGCAATTAGAAACCGAGACAACAAGACGACACAGATAGAAACGGAGAAGACAAGACGACACAATTAGAAACGGAGAAGACAAGACGACACAATTAGGAACCGAGAAGACAAGACGACACAATTAGACACCAAGAAGACAAGACGACACAATTAGAAACGGAGACGACAAGACGACAAAATTAGAAACGGAGAAGACAAGACGACACAATTAGAAACGTAGAAGACAAGACGACACAATTAGAAACGTAGAAGACAAGACGACACATTTAGAAACGGAGAAGACAAGACGACATAATTAGAAACCGAGAAGACAAGATTACCCAATTAGAAACCGAGACAACAAGACGACACAGTTAGATACGGAGAAGACAAGACGACACAATTAGAAACGGAGAAGTCAAGACGACACAATTAGAAACCGAGAAGACAAGACGACACAATTAGAAACCGAGAAGACAAGACGACACAATTAGAAACCGAGAAGACAAGACGACACAATTAAAAACGGAGAAGACAAGACGACACAATTAGAAACCAAGAAGACAAGACGACACAATTAGAAACCGAGAAGACAAGACGACACAATTAGAAACCGAGAAGCCAAGACGACGCAATTAGAAACGGAAAAAACAAGACGACACAATTAGAAACGGAGAAGACAAGACGACACAATTACAAACAGAGAGGACAAGACTACACAATTAGAAACCGAGAAGAGAAGATGACACAGAAACGGCGAAGACAAGACGACACAATTAGAAACGGAGAAGACAAGACGACGCAATTAGAAACGGAGAAGACAAGACGACGCAATTAGAAACCAAGAAGACAAGACGACACAATTAGAAACGGAGAAGACAAGACGACACAATTAGAAACAGAGAAGACAAGACGACACAATTAGAAACGGAGAAGACAAGACGACAAAATTAGAAACGGAGAAGACAAGACGACACAATTAGAAACGGAGAAGACAAAACGACACAATTAGAAACCGAGAAGACAAGATTACCCAATTAGAAACCGAGACGACAAGACGACACAGTTAGAAACGAAGAAGACAATACGACACAATTAGAAACGGAGAAGTCAAGACGACATAATTAGAAACCGAGAAGCCAAGACGACACAATTAGAAACCGAGAAGACAAGACGACACAATTAAAAACGGAGAAGACAAGGCGACACAATTAGAAAGCAAGAAGACAAGACGACACAATTATAAACCGAGAAGACAAGACGACACAATTAGAAACTGAGAAGACAAGACAACGCAATTAGAAACGGAGAAGACAAGACGACACAATTAGAAACGGAGAAGACAAGACGACACAATTAGAAACCGAGCAGAGAAGACGACACAATTAGAAACGGAGAAGACGAGACGACACTACTAGAAACGGAGAAGACAAGACGACACAATTAGAAACGGAGAAGACAAGACGACACAATTAGAAACCAAGAAGACAAGACGACACAATTAGAAACGGAGAAAACAAGACGACACAATTAGAAACGGAGAAGACAAGACGACACAATAATGAACCGAGAAGACAAGACGACACAATTAGAAACGGAGCAGACAGGACGACACAATTAGAAACAGAGAAGACAAGACGACACAATTAGAAATGGAGAAGACAAGACCACACAATTAGAAACGGAGAATACAAGACCACACAATTAGAAACGGAGAAGACGACACAATTAGAAACCGAGAAGACAAGACGACACAATCAGAAACCGAGAAGACAGGACGACACAATTAGAAACGGAGAAGACAAGACGACACAATTAGAAATGGAGAAGACAAGACGACACAGTTAGAAACAGAGAAGACAAGACGACACAATTAGAAACGGAGAAGGCAAGACGACACAATTAGAAACGGAGAAAACAAGGCGACGCAATTAGAAACGCAGAAGAAAAGACGACACAATTAGAAACGGAGAAGACAAGACGACATAATTAGAAACCGAGAAGACAAGATTAACCAATTAGAAACCGAGACAACAAGACGACACAGATAGAAACGGAGAAGCCAAGACGACACAATTAGAAACGGAGAAGACAAGACGACACAATTAGGAACCGAGAAGACAAGACGACACAATTAGACACCAAGAAGACAAGACGACACAATTAGAAACGGAGACGACAAGACGACAAAATTAGAAACGGAGAAGACAAGACGACACAATTAGAAACGTAGAAGACAAGACGACACAATTAGAAACGTAGAAGACAAGACGACACATTTAGAAACGGAGAAGACAAGACGACATAATTAGAAACCGAGAAGACAAGATTACCCAATTAGAAACCGAGACAACAAGACGACACAGTTAGATACGGAGAAGACAAGACGACACAATTAGAAACGGAGAAGTCAAGACGACACAATTAGAAACCGAGAAGACAAGACGACACAATTAGAAACCGAGAAGACAAGACGACACAATTAGAAACCGAGAAGACAAGACGACACAATTAAAAACGGAGAAGACAAGACGACACAATTAGAAACCAAGAAGACAAGACGACACAATTAGAAACCGAGAAGACAAGACGACACAATTAGAAACCGAGAAGCCAAGACGACGCAATTAGAAACGGAAAAAACAAGACGACACAATTAGAAACGGAGAAGACAAGACGACACAATTACAAACAGAGAGGACAAGACTTCACAATTAGAAACCGAGAAGAGAAGATGACACAGAAACGGAGAAGACAAGACGACACAATTAGAAACGGAGAAGACAAGACGACGCAATTAGAAACGGAGAAGACAAGACGACGCAATTAGAAACCAAGAAGACAAGACGACACAATTAGAAACGGAGAAGACAAGACGACACAATTAGAAACAGAGAAGACAAGACGACACAATTAGAAACGGAGAAGACAAGACGACAAAATTAGAAACGGAGAAGACAAGACGACACAATTAGAAACGGAGAAGACAAAACGACACAATTAGAAACCGAGAAGACAAGATTACCCAATTAGAAACCGAGACGACAAGACGACACAGTTAGAAACGAAGAAGACAATACGACACAGTTAGAAACGGAGAAGTCAAGACGACATAATTAGAAACCGAGAAGCCAAGACGACACAATTAGAAACCGAGAAGACAAGACGACACAATTAAAAACGGAGAAGACAAGGCTACACAATTAGAAAGCAAGAAGACAAGACGACACAATTATAAACCGAGAAGACAAGACGACACAATTAGAAACTGAGAAGCCAAGACAACGCAATTAGAAACGGAGAAGACAAGACGACACAATTAGAAACGGAGAAGACAAGACGACACAATTAGAAACCGAGCAGAGAAGACGACACAATTAGAAACGGAGAAGACGAGACGACACTACTAGAAACGGAGAAGACAAGACGACACAATTAGAAACGGAGAAGACAAGACGACACAATTAGAAACCAAGAAGACAAGACGACACAATTAGAAACGGAGAAAACAAGACGACACAATTAGAAACGGAGAAGACAAGACGACACAATAAAACCGAGAAGACAAGACGACACAATTAGAAACGGAGCAGACAGGACGACACAATTAGAAACAGAGAAGACAAGACGACACAATTAGAAATGGAGAAGACAAGACCACACAATTAGAAACGGAGACAAGACCACACAATTAGAAACGGAGAAGACGACACAATTAGAAACCGAGAAGACAAGACGACACAATCAGAAACCGAGAAGACAGGACGACACAATTAGAAACGGAGAAGACAAGACGACACAATTAGAAATGGAGAAGACAAGACGACACAGTTAGAAACAGAGAAGACAAGACGACACAATTAGAAACGGAGAAGGCAAGACGACACAATTAGAAACGGAGAAAACAAGGCGACGCAATTAGAAACGCAGAAGAAAAGACGACACAATTAGAAACGGAGAAGACAAGACGACATAATTAGAAACCGAGAAGACAAGATTAACCAATTAGAAACCGAGACAACAAGACGACACAGATAGAAACGGAGAAGACAAGACGACACAATTAGAAACGGAGAAGACAAGACGACACAATTAGGAACCGAGAAGACAAGACGACACAATTAGACACCAAGAAGACAAGACGACACAATTAGAAACGGAGACGACAAGACGACAAAATTAGAAACGGAGAAGACAAGACGACACAATTAGAAACGTAGAAGACAAGACGACACAATTAGAAACGTAGAAGACAAGACGACACATTTAGAAACGGAGAAGACAAGACGACATAATTAGAAACCGAGAAGACAAGATTACCCAATTAGAAACCGAGACAACAAGACGACACAGTTAGATACGGAGAAGACAAGACGACACAATTAGAAACGGAGAAGTCAAGACGACACAATTAGAAACCGAGAAGACAAGACGACACAATTAGAAACCGAGAAGACAAGACGACACAATTAGAAACCGAGAAGACAAGACGACACAATTAAAAACGGAGAAGACAAGACGACACAATTAGAAACCAAGAAGACAAGACGACACAATTAGAAACCGAGAAGACAAGACGACACAATTAGAAACCGAGAAGCCAAGACGACGCAATTAGAAACGGAAAAAACAAGACGACACAATTAGAAACGGAGAAGACAAGACGACACAATTACAAACAGAGAGGACAAGACTTCACAATTAGAAACCGAGAAGAGAAGATGACACAGAAACGGAGAAGACAAGACGACACAATTAGAAACGGAGAAGACAAGACGACGCAATTAGAAACGGAGAAGACAAGACGACGCAATTAGAAACCAAGAAGACAAGACGACACAATTAGAAACGGAGAAGACAAGACGACACAATTAGAAACAGAGAAGACAAGACGACACAATTAGAAACGGAGAAGACAAGACGACAAAATTAGAAACGGAGAAGACAAGACGACACAATTAGAAACGGAGAAGACAAAACGACACAATTAGAAACCGAGAAGACAAGATTACCCAATTAGAAACCGAGACGACAAGACGACACAGTTAGAAACGAAGAAGACAATACGACACAGTTAGAAACGGAGCAGTCAAGACGACATAATTAGAAACCGAGAAGCCAAGACGACACAATTAGAAACCGAGAAGACAAGACGACACAATTAAAAACGGAGAAGACAAGGCTACACAATTAGAAAGCAAGAAGACAAGACGACACAATTATAAACCGAGAAGACAAGACGACACAATTAGAAACTGAGAAGACAAGACAACGCAATTAGAAACGGAGAAGACAAGACGACACAATTAGAAACGGAGAAGACAAGACGACACAATTAGAAACCGAGCAGAGAAGACGACACAATTAGAAACGGAGAAGACGAGACGACACTACTAGAAACGGAGAAGACAAGACGACACAATTAGAAACGGAGAAGACAAGACGACACAATTAGAAACCAAGAAGACAAGACGACACAATTAGAAACGGAGAAGACAAGACGACACAGTTAGAAACGGAGAAGACAGGACGACACAATTAGAAACGGAGAAGACAAGACGACACAATTAGAAACGAAGAAGATACGACGACACAATTAGAAACCGAAAAGACAAGACGACACAATTAGAAACGGAGAAGACAAGACTACACAATTAAAAACGGAGAAGACAAGACGACACAATTAGAAACGGAGAAGACAAGACGACACAATTAGAAACTGAGAAGACAAGACGACACAATTAGAAACCGAGGAGACAAGACGACACTAATTGAAACGGAGAAGACAAGACGACACAATTAGAAACGGAGAAGACAAGACGACACAATTAGAAAGCGAGAAGACAAGACGACACAATTAGAAAACGAGAAGACAAGACGATACAATTAGAAACCGAGAAGACAAGACGACACAATTAGAAACGGAGAAAACAAGACGACACAATTAGAAACGGAGAAGACAAGACGACACAATAATAAACCGAGAAGACAAGACGACACAATTAGAAACGGAGCAGACAGGACGATACAATTAGAAACGGAGGAAACAAGACCACACAACTGGAAACGGAGAAGACAAGACGACACAATTAGAAGCGGAGAAGACAAGACGACACAATTAGAATCGGAGAAGACAAGACGACACAATTAGAAACGGAGAAAACAAGACGACACAATTAGAAAGGGAGAAGACAAGACGACACAATAATAAACCGAGAAGACAAGACGACACAATTAGAAACGGAGCAGACAGGACGACACAATTAGAAACGGAGAAGACAAGACGACACAATTAGAAATGGAGAAGACAAGACCACACAATTAGAAACGGAGAAGACAAGACCACACAAGTAGAAACGGAGAAGACGACACAATTAGAAACCGAGAAGACAAGACGACACAATCAGAAACCGAGAAGACAGGACGACACAATTAGAAACGGAGAAGACAAGACGACACAATTAGAAATGGAGAAGACAAGACGACACAGTTAGAAACAGAGAAGACAAGACGACACAATTAGAAACGGAGAAGGCAAGACGACACAATTAGAAACGGAGAAAACAAGGCGACGCAATTAGAAACGCAGAAGAAAAGACGACACAATTAGAAACGGAGAAGACAAGACGACATAATTAGAAACCGAGAAGACAAGATTAACCAATTAGAAACCGAGACAACAAGACGACACAGATAGAAACGGAGAAGACAAGACGACACAATTAGAAACGGAGAAGACAAGACGACACAATTAGGAACCGAGAAGACAAGACGACACAATTAGACACCAAGAAGACAAGACGACACAATTAGAAACGGAGACGACAAGACGACAAAATTAGAAACGGAGAAGACAAGACGACACAATTAGAAACGTAGAAGACAAGACGACACAATTAGAAACGTAGAAGACAAGACGACACATTTAGAAACGGAGAAGACAAGACGACATAATTAGAAACCGAGAAGACAAGATTACCCAATTAGAAACCGAGACAACAAGACGACACAGTTAGATACGGAGAAGACAAGACGACACAATTAGAAACGGAGAAGTCAAGACGACACAATTAGAAACCGAGAAGACAAGACGACACAATTAGAAACCGAGAAGACAAGACGACACAATTAGAAACCGAGAAGACAAGACGACACAATTAAAAACGGAGAAGACAAGACGACACAATTAGAAACCAAGAAGACAAGACGACACAATTAGAAACCGAGAAGACAAGACGACACAATTAGAAACCGAGAAGCCAAGACGACGCAATTAGAAACGGAAAAAACAAGACGACACAATTAGAAACGGAGAAGACAAGACGACACAATTACAAACAGAGAGGACAAGACTACACAATTAGAAACCGAGAAGAGAAGATGACACAGAAACGGAGAAGACAAGACGACACAATTAGAAACGGAGAAGACAAGACGACGCAATTAGAAACGGAGAAGACAAGACGACGCAATTAGAAACCAAGAAGACAAGACGACACAATTAGAAACGGAGAAGACAAGACGACACAATTAGAAACAGAGAAGACAAGACGACACAATTAGAAACGGAGAAGACAAGACGACAAAATTAGAAACGGAGAAGACAAGACGACACAATTAGAAACGGAGAAGACAAAACGACACAATTAGAAACCGAGAAGACAAGATTACCCAATTAGAAACCGAGACGACAAGACGACACAGTTAGAAACGAAGAAGACAATACGACACAGTTAGAAACGGAGAAGTCAAGACGACATAATTAGAAACCGAGAAGCCAAGACGACACAATTAGAAACCGAGAAGACAAGACGACACAATTAAAAACGGAGAAGACAAGGCTACACAATTAGAAAGCAAGAAGACAAGACGACACAATTATAAACCGAGAAGACAAGACGACACAATTAGAAACTGAGAAGCCAAGACAACGCAATTAGAAACGGAGAAGACAAGACGACACAATTAGAAACGGAGAAGACAAGACGACACAATTAGAAACCGAGCAGAGAAGACGACACAATTAGAAACGGAGAAGACGAGACGACACTACTAGAAACGGAGAAGACAAGACGACACAATTAGAAACGGAGAAGACAAGACGACACAATTAGAAAGCAAGAAGACAAGACGACACAATTAGAAACGGAGAAGACAAGACGACACAGTTAGAAACGGAGAAGACAGGACGACACAATTAGAAACGGAGAAGACAAGACGACACAATTAGAAACGAAGAAGATAAGACGACACAATTAGAAACCGAAAAGACAAGACGACACAATTAGAAACGGAGAAGACAAGACTACTTAATTAAAAACGGAGAAGACAAGACGACACAATTAGAAACGGAGAAGACAAGACGACACAATTAGAAACTGAGAAGACAAGACGACACAATTAGAAACCGAGGAGACAAGACGACACAAATTGAAACGGAGAAGACAAGACGACACAATTAGAAACGGAGAAGACAAGACGACACAATTAGAAAGCGAGAAGACAAGACGACACAATTAGAAAACGAGAAGACAAGACGATACAATTAGAAACCGAGAAGACAAGACGACACAATTAGAAACGGAGAAAACAAGACGACACAATTAGAAACGGAGAAGACAAGACGACACAATAATAAACCGAGAAGACAAGACGACACAATTAGAAACGGAGCAGACAGGACGATACAATTAGAAACGGAGGAGACAAGACCACACAACTGGAAACGGAGAAGACAAGACGACACAATTAGAAGCGGAGAAGACAAGACGACACAATTAGAATCGGAGAAGACAAGACGACACAATTAGAAACGGAGAAAACAAGACGACACAATTAGAAAGGGAGAAGACAAGACGACACAATAATAAACCGAGAAGACAAGACGACACAATTAGAAACGGAGCAGACAGGACGACACAATTAGAAACGGAGAAGACAAGACGACACAATTAGAAATGGAGAAGACAAGACCACACAATTAGAAACGGAGAAGACAAGACCACACAAGTAGAAACGGAGAAGACGACACAATTAGAAACCGAGAAGACAAGACGACACAATCAGAAACCGAGAAGACAGGACGACACAATTAGAAACGGAGAAGACAAGACGACACAATTAGAAATGGAGAAGACAAGACGACACAGTTAGAAACAGAGAAGACAAGACGACACAATTAGAAACGGAGAAGGCAAGACGACACAATTAGAAACGGAGAAAACAAGGCGACGCAATTAGAAACGCAGAAGAAAAGACGACACAATTAGAAACGGAGAAGACAAGACGACACTATTAGAAACGGAGAAGACAAGACGACACATTTAGAAACGAAGAAGACAAGACGACACAATTAGAAACCGAGAAGACAAGATTACCCAATTAGAAACCGAGACAACAAGACGACACAGGTAGAAACGGAGAAGACAAGACGACACAATTAGAAACGGAGAAGACAAGACGACACAATTAGGAATCGAGAAGACAAGACGACAAAATTAGACACCAAGAAGACAAGACGACACAATTAGAAACGGAGAAGACAAGACGACAAAATTAGAAACGGAGAAGACAAAACGACACAATAAGAAACGTAGGAGACAAGACGACACAATTAGTAACGGAGAAGACAAGACGACACATTTAGAAACGGAGAAGACAAGACGAAACAATTAGAAACCGAGAAGACAAGATTACCCAATTAGAAACCGAGACAACAAGACGACACAGTTAGATACGGAGAAGACAAGACGACACAATTAGAAACGGAGAAGTCAAGACGAGAGAATTAGAAACCGAGAAGACAAGACGACACAATTAGAAACCGAGAAGACAAGACGACACAATTAGAAACCGAGAAGACAAGACGACACAATTAAAAACGGAAAAGACAAGACGACACAATTAGAAACGGAGAGGACAAGACTACACAATTAGAAACCGAGAAGACAAGATGACAGAAGCGGAGAAGACAAGACGACACAATTAGAAACGGAAAGACAAGACGACACAATTAGAAACGGAGTAGACAAGACGACACAATTAGAAACGGAGAAGACAAGACGACGCAATTAGAAACCAAGAAGACAAGACGACACAATAAGAAACGGAGAAGACAAGACGACACAATTAGAAAACGAGAAGACAAGACGACACAATTAGAAACGGAGAAGACAAGACGACACAATTAGAAACGGAGAAGACAAGACGACACAATTAGAAACGGAGAAGACAAAACGACACAATTAGAAACCGAGAAGACAAGATTACCCAATTAGAAGCCGAGACGACAAGACGACACAATTAGAAACGGAGAAGACAATACGACACAATTAGAAATGGAGAAGTCAAGACGACATAATTAGAAACCGAGAAGCCAAGACGACACAATTAAAAACAGAGAAGACAAGACGACACAATTAGAAACCAAGAAGACAAGACGACACAATTATAAACCGAGAAGACAAGACAACGCAATTAAAAACGGAGAAGACAAGACGACACAATTAGAAACGGAGAAGACAAGACGACACAATTAGAAACCGAGAAGACAAGACGACACAATTAGAAATGGAGAAGACAAGACGACACTACTAGAAACGGAGAAGACAAGACGACACAATTAGAAACGGGGAAGACAAGATGACACAATTAGAAACCAAGAAGACAAGACGACACAATTAGAAACGGAGAAGACAAGACGACACTACAAGAAGCCGAGAAGAGAAGACGACACAATTCGAAACCGAGAAAACAAGACGACAGAATTAGAAACGGAGAAGACAAGACGACACTACTAGAAACGGAGAAGACAAGACAACACAATTAGAAACGGGGAAGACAAGACGACACAATTAGAAACGGAGAAGACAAGACGACACAATTAGAAACGGAGAAGACAAGACGACACAATTAGAAACGGAGAAGACAAGACGACACAATTAGAAACCGAGAAGACAAGACGACACAATTAGAAACCGAGAAGACAAGACGACACAATTAGAAACGGAGAAGACAAGACGACACAATTAGAAACGGAGAAGACAAGACGACACAATTAGAAACGAAGAAGACAAGACAGCACAATTAGAAACGAAGAAGACAAGACGACACAATTAGAAACGGAGAAGACAAGACGACACAATTAAAAACGGAGAAGACAAGACGACACAATTAGAAACGGAGAAGACAAGACGACACAATTAGAAACGTAGAAGCCAGGACTACACAATTAGAAACCGAGAAGACAAGACGACACAGTTAGAAACGGAGAAGACAGGACGACACAATTAGAAATGGAGAAGACAAGACGACACAATTAGAAACGGAGAAGACAAGACGACACAATTAAAAACCGAGAAGACAAGACGACACAATTAGAAACGGAGAAGACAATACGACACAATTAAAAACCGAGAAGAGAAGACGACACAATTAGAAACAGAGAAGACAAGACGACACAATTAAAAACGGAGAAGACAAGATGACGCAATTAGAAACGGAGAAGACAAGACGACACAATTAAAAACGGAGAAGACAAGGCGACACAATTAGAAACGGAGAAGACAAGACGACACAATTAGAAACGGAGAAGACAAGACAACAGAATTAGCCACGTTTAAGACAAGACGACACAATTAGCCATGAGGAATATAAGACGACAGAATTAGCCACGTGGAAGACGACACAATTAGCCACGGAGAAGACAAGACGACACAATTAGCCACGTTTAAGACAAGACGACACAATTTGCCATGAGGAATATAAGACGACAGAATTAGCCACGTGGAAGACGACACTATTAGCCACGGAGAAGACAAGACGACACAATTAGCCACTGGGTAGATAAGACGACACAATTAGCCACGTGGAAGACGACACAATTAGCCACGGGAAGACAAGACGACACAATTAGCCATGAGGAAGATAAGACAACACATTTAACCACGGGTAAGACAAGACGACACAATTAGCCAAGGGCAAGACAAGGTGACACAATTAGCCAAGGGGAAAATAAGACGACACAATTAGCCACGGGGAAGACAAGACACAATTAGCCAAGGTTAAGAAAAGACGACACAATTAGCCATGGGGAAGCTAAGACGACACAATTAGCCACGGGGAAGACAAGACACAATTAGCCAAGGTTAAGACAAGACGACACAATTAGCCATGGGGAAGACAAGACGACACAATTATCCACAGGAAAGACAAGACGACACTATTAGCCACTGGAAAGACGAAACAATTAGTAACCAAAAAGACGACACACTTAGCCACAGCAAGGGAAGAAGACAATTAGCCACCAAGAAAACGAAACACTTAGCTACAGGTAAGAAAAGACGACATAATTACCCACTGGGAAGAAAAGACGACACAATTAGCCACGGGGAAGATAAGACAATATAATTAGCCACAGGAAAGACAGGGTGGCAATTAGCCACGGCGAAGACAAGACGACACAATTAGCCACCAAGAAGACACAGTCAGCCACAGGGAAGACAAGACGACACAATTAGCCACGGGGAAGATAAGACCACACAATTAGCCATGGGGAAGATAAGACGACACAATTAGCCACGGGGAAAATAAAGACGACAAAATTAGTCCCGGGGAAGACAATGAAACACATAGATAAAGATCTCACCGGCATCGAGGCACCTTCCTTCAGGCAGTGAGTAAATTGTTGTCTTTTTGGAGGTTAGCTGTGTTCAGACTGTGTTTGCTGTGTTCGGACTGTGTTTGCTGTGTTCGGACTGTGTGTGTGTGTTACTGACACTGGTGGGAATTGGCTGCCACAGTAGACTTTCT
>NC_091314.1:21733596-21743596 GCF_038502225.1 Cherax quadricarinatus
AATAGCCTTCTTCCCAGCATTATCTCTCCCTCTCTCTCTATCCCTTTCTTTCTCCCTCCCTCTCTCTCACACACAAGCTCCTTTCCATGGTAAAAAAAAATGGGTAACCCAAGAGGGCGGAGACCCAGGGGTCTGGAGGTCGAACCCAGGAGGGAGGAACCTGGGAGGGAAGATTGGGAGGTAGAGCTCATAAAAATGAAGGAAAAGTGGGGAAGGAAGCTAGCTGAGCTCTGCAAGGTAATGGAGGAGAGGATAGCTGAAGAGAGCAGGAAGTGGGGACTACAAATCTTAGCAGCAGAAGATAAGATGATAAGATAAAGCTGAGTAGGGAAGACAGTCCACTGAGCGTAGGGGCTGCAGCAAGGGCAGGGGTTGAAGCCAGGAATGTCTCAATGGAAGGAGAAAAAACACCTCAGAGGACGCAAAGACAGACACAGTAGGAGGAGTAGAGGGAGAGGTCAGTGTTTGTCTACGGGCTCCAAGAAGTTGAAGGGAAAACCTATGATGAAAGAATCCAGGGGGAGAAGAAAGCGATCGAAGGTATCTTGAGAGCAATAGGAGAAGGAGACGTGACCCAAGTGGCAAATTTTCGGAGAATTGGGCGGTTTGCACACAGAAGGAGATGGCCTGTCAAAGTAGTCTTCAAGGCAGAATTAGCTCAAACCAGGATCCCGCAGGAGAAAGCACAACTGAGTACCGGAGCATGTACCTCGATCGTGACAGAACACAGGAGGAAAGGACTAGACTGAGAGAGAGGGTACAAAAACGAAAGGAGGAACAGGAGGCATCGATGAGGACGAGCAGAGCCCAGACTCAGGTGGAAGGACAAATACACCCTACAAAGAAACCCACAGAAGGACTCCAACCACAACAAGCCCAAAGCAACTGAACCTCAACCAAAACCCGCACACTGTTCCCTCTGCCCCCACCCACTACCACAAACCCACCTCTACAGCAGCCCCTTTTGGGCACTCTGCCCCCACCCCCCACCACAAACCCCACCCACACTGTGAAAACCCCAATGCAGCTGAACAATCTCAACCAACACCCACACACTGTTCCCTCTGCCCCACCCCCCCCCACATCACAAACCCCACTGCCACAGCAGCTCCCTATGGGCACTCTGCCCTCACTCCCCCCACCACAAATCCCACCCACACCACAAACCCCCATAACTCCCCCAGGGCTCCCACCCCAACCCCAATATTCTCTCAGGTCCACCGTAATAGACAAGAAGCTGAAGGTGTGGTACACAAATGCAGATGGAATAGCAAATAAATACGAGGAATTGAACGAAAGAATCAACGAGAAGTCCCCAGACATCATAGCAGTCACAGAAACAAAATTCACTTTGACAATAGCAGATGCAGTCTTCCCACCGGGATATCAGATCCTGAAGAAAGGTAGAAGGAGCAGAGGGGGGAGGAGGGGGTTGCACTGCTCATAAAAAAACCGATGGAGTTTCGAGGAAATGGAGGGCATGGACGAGATTGGAGAAAGGGACTACATAGCAGGCACAATTCAAACTGGGGAACATAAGTTAGTCACTGCTGTGATGCATAACCCTCCACAAAACTGCAGGAGGCCAAGAGAGGAATATGATGAGAACAACAGAGCAATGGTGGACACACTGGCTAAAGTGGCAAGAAGAGCTCAAACGTGCAGAGCAAAGTTACTGGTTATGGGTGATTATGATCGATTTTGAAAACTTGGAGCCTCATGGGGGCCCCGAAACATGGAGAACCAAGATGATGGATGAGGTACTGGAAAACCTTATGCATCAACTCATCAGGGACACTACCAGAGAGCGAAGGGAGGATGAACCAGCAAGACTGGACCTTGTATTCACCCTGAGTAGCTCAGACATTGATGACATCACATATGAGAGGCCCCTCGGAGCTAGTGACCATGTAGTCCTGAGTTCTGATTATATAGTAGAGTTACAGGTGGAGAGGGTAACAGGAGTCGAATGGGAAAAGCCCAACTATAAAATGGGGGACTACACAGGTATGAGGAACTTCCTGCAGGAGGTGCAGTGGGACAGAGAAATGGTACGAGAGTCAGAAAATGAAATGATGGAGTATGTAGCAACAAAATGCAAGGAGGCAGAGGAAAGGTTTGTTTCCAAGGGCAACAGAAACAATGGGAAGACCAATGCGAGTCCTTGGTTTACCCAAAGGTGCAGGGAGGCAAAAACTAAGTGCATTAGAGAATGGAAGAGGTATAGAAGGCAAAGGACCCAGGAAAACAAGGAGATCAGTCGAAGAGCCAGAAACGAATAAGCACAGATAAGGAGAAAGGCCCAGTGACAGTACGAAAATGACATAGCATCGAAATTCAAGTCTGACCCGAAATTGCTGTTTAGCCACATTAGGAGAAAGACAACTGTCAAAGACTAGGTGATCAGGCTGAGGAAAGAAGGTGGGGAGCTCACAAGAAACGATCAAGAAGAATGCGAGGAGCTCAACAGGAGATTTAAGGAAGTATTCACAGTGGAGATAGGAAGGACTCTGGGAAGACAGGACAGAGAGGGACACCAACAGGGAATAGACCAACAGGTGCTAGACGATATGCACACAACTGAGGAGGAGGTGAAGAAGCTGCTAAGTGACCTTGATACCTCAAAGGCAATGGGACCAGACAATATTTCCCCGTGGGTCCTCAGGGAGGGAGCAGATATACTGTGTGTGCCATTAACCACAATCTTCAACACATCCCTTGAAACTGGGCAACTACCTGAGGTATGGAAGACCGCAAATGTAGTTCCCATTTTCAAAAAAGGAGACAGAAAAGAGGCACTAAATTACAGACCAATGTCACTGACCTGTATAGTATGCAAAGTCATGGAGAAGGTTATCAGGAGGAGAGTGGTGGAGCACCTGGAACGGAACAAGATTATAAACGATAACCAGCACGGATTCATGGAAGGTAAATCCAGTGTCACAAAACTTCTGGAGTTCTATGACAAAGTTACAGAAGTGCGACACGAGAGAGAGGGGTGGGTTGATTGCATTTTCTTGGACTGCAAGCGACTAGTGCAGAAACTAGAGGATCAAGCGCGTATAACAGGAAGGGCACTGTAATGGATCAAAGAATATCTGACAGGGAGGCAACAACGAGTCATGGTACGGGATGAGGTATCACAGTGGGCACTTGTGACGAGCGGGGTCACACAGGGGTCGGTCCTAGGACAGGTGCTATTTCTGGTATATGTGAATGACATGATGGAAGGGATAGACTCAGAGGTGTCCATGTTCGCAGATGGAGAGTTAAATCAGATGAGGACCAGGCAGAACTTCAAAGAGACCTGGACAGGCTGGACACGTGGTCCAGCAACTGGCTTCTTGAATTCAACCCTGCCAAATGCAAAGTCATGAAGATCGGAGAAGGACAAAGAAGACCGCAGACAGAGTATAGACTAGGTGGACAAGGACTGCAAACCTCGCTCATTGAGAAAGATCTTGGGGTGACTATAACACCGAGCATGTTTCCGGAGGCACACATCAACCAGATAACTGCTGCAGCATACGGGCGCCTGACAAACCTGAAAATAGAGTTTCGATACCTTAGTAAGGAATCGTTCAAGACACCGTACACTGTGTACATCAGGCTCATACTGGAGTATGCAGCAACATTTTGGAACCCACACCTGGTGAAACACGTCAAGAAATTAGAGAAAGTGCAAAGGTTTGCAACAAGGCTAGTTCCGGAGCTCAGGGGTATGTCCTACGAAGAAAGGTTGAGGGAAATCGGACTGACGACATTGGAGGACAGGCGGGTCAGGGGAGACATGATAACGACATACAAAATACTGCGTGGAATAGATAAGGTAGACAGAGATAGGTTGTTCCAGAGAGGGGACACAGAAAAAGGGTCACAATTGGAAGCTGAAGACTCAGACGAGTCGGAGGGATGTTAGGAAGTATTTCTTCAGTCATAGAGTGGTCAGGAAGTGGAATAGCCTAACCAGTGATGTAGTGGAGCCAGGAACCATACATAGCTTTAAGACGAGGTATGACAAAGCTCTGGAAGCAGAGAGAGAGAGAGAGAGAGAGAGAGAGAAAGAGGACGTAGTAGTGATCAGTGAAGAGGCGGGGTCAGGAGCTGAGTCTCGACCCATGCAACCACAATTAGTTGAGTACACACACACACACACACACACACACACATTTTCTTGGACTGCAAGAAGGCGTTTGACACAGTTCCACACGAGATTAGTGCAAAAACTGGAGGACCAAGCAGGGATAACAGGGAAGGCACTACAATGGATCAGGGAATACTTGTCAGGAAGACAGCAGCGAGTCATGATACGTGGCGAGGTGTCAGAGTGGGCACCTGTGGCCAGCGGGGTCCCACAGGGGTCAGTCCTAGGACCAGTGCTATTTCTGGTATTTATGAAGTACATGACGGAAGGAATAGACTCTGAAGTGTCCCTCTTTGCAGATGACGTGAAGTTGATGAGAAGAATTCATTCGATCGAAGAGCAGGCAGAACTACAAAGGGATCTGGACAGGCTGCAGACCTGGTCCAGCAATTGGCTCCTGGAGTTCAACCCCACCAAGTCGTGAAGATTGAGGAAGGGCAATGAAGACCGGAGACGGAGTACAGTCTAGGGGGGCCAGAGATTACAAACCTCGCTCAAGGAAAAAGATCTTGGGGTGAGTATAACACCAGGCACATCTCCTGAAGCGTACATCAACCAAATAACTGCTGCAGCATATGGGCGCCTAGCAAACCTCAGAACAGCATTCCGACATCTTAATAAGGAATCGTTCAGGACCCTGTACACCGTGTACGTTAGGCCTATATTGGAGTATGCGGCACCAGTCTGGAACCCACACCTAGCCAAGCACGTGAAGAAACTAGAGAAAGTGCAAAGGTTTGCAACAAGACTAGTCCCAGAGCTAAGAGGTATGTCCTACGAGGAGAGGTTAAAGGAAATCAACCTGGCGACACTGGAGGACAGGAGAGATAGGGGGGACATGATAACGACATACAAAATACTGAGAGGAATTGACAAGGTGGACAAAGACAGGATGTTCCCGAGATGGGACACAGCAACAAGGGGACACAGTTGGAAGTTGAAGACAAAGATGAATCACAGGGATGTTAGGAAGTATTTCTTCAGCCACAGAGTAGTCAGGAAGTGGAATAGTTTGGGAAACAATGTAGTGGAGGCAGGATCCATACATAGCTTTAAGCAGAGGTATGATAAAGCTCACGGTTCAGGGAGAGTGACCTAGTAGCGACCAGGGAAGAGGCGGGGCCAGGAGCTTGGACTCGACCCCTGCAATCTCATCTAGGTGAGAGTACAACTAGGTGAGTACACATACACACGTGGCGAGGCGTCAGAGTGACCCCCCAGTCCTAGGACCAGTGCTGTTTCTGGTATTTGTGAACGATATGACGGAAGGAATAGACTCCGAAGTGTCGCTGTTTGTAGATGATGTGAAACTGATGAGAAGAATTCAATCCAACCGCGACCAGACAGAACTACAAAGAAAGGATCTGGACAGGCTGCAGGCCTGGTCCAGCAACTGGCTCCTGGAGTTCAACCCCACCAAGTGCAAAGTCATGAAGATTAGTGAAGAGCAATGAAGACCGGAGACGGAGTACAGTCTACGGGCCAGAGGCTACAAACCTCACTCAAGGAAAAGGATTTTGGGGTGAGCATAACACCGGACACATCTGAGCGCACATCAGTCAAATAACTGCTGCAGCATACGGGCGCCTATCAAACCTAAGAACAGCATTCCGACATCTTAATAAGGAATCGTTCAGGACCCTGTACACCGTGTACGTTAGGCCCATATTAGAATATACAGCACCAGTTTGGAACCCTCACCTAGCCAAGCATGTAAGGAAACCAGAGAAAGTGCAAAGATTTGCAACTAGACTGGTCCTGGAGCTAAGAGGGTATGTCTACGAGGAGAGGTTAAGAGAAATCAACCTGACGACACTGGAGGACAGGAGAGATAGGGGGATATGATAACAACATACAAAATACTGAGAGAAATCGACAAGGCTGACAGAGACAGGATGTCCCAGAGATGGGACACAGTGACAAGGGTTCACAGTTGGAAGTTGAAGACTCAGATGAATCACAGGGATGTTAGGAAGCATTTCTTTAGTCACAGAGTTGTCAGGAAGTTGAATAGTCTGGGAAGTGATGTAGTGGAGGCAGGATCCATACATAGCTTTAAAAAGAGGTATGATAAAGCTCGTGGAGCGGGAAGAGTGACCTAGTAGCGGCCAGCGAAGAGGCGGAGCCAGGAGCTGTAACTCGACCCCTGCAACCACAACTAGGTGAGTACACACACACACACACACACACACACACACACACACACACACACACACACGGGGCCAGGAGCTTGGACTCGACCCCCGCAACCTCAACTAGGTGAGTACACACACACACACACACACACACACACACTGCAGAGACAGTTCTCCCTGGAGCACTCAAGAAACCGTAAGAAAACCACCAACCTATTTGCATATTACCAAAAACCGTGAAGTAGAATAGTCAATATGCAAGTGTTAGAGAGGAAGGCGGGGTGAGAGGAAGACTGAGAGGGCGTGGAGGAAGACAAGGAGACAGCGAGAGGTGTAGAGGGAAGAGTGTAGGAGGAGAGGAATAATGGTGAGAGCAAATAAAAATAAGTAAGGTGAGAAACCAAACGGGGATAGAAAAACTAGAATATAGAGTTAACAGAAAAATGAGAGAGAGAGAGAGAGCTGATGTAGGTAACAGATCTTAGGTTGCCAATAAAGTTAGGAATCCTTAACCTGTAAATAGCTTGTCAATAAAGCTAGGGATCCTTAACCTTGTCAAACCCTTTTTAAAAAAAAAAAAAAAAAAAAAAAGAGGCGTGTTATGACGCCCCGATAGAGCGACGATTGGGAATTAGGATTCCAATTGTCTGAAGATATGTACCGTATGCATTTTTGTGAGGCTCGTCAAATTCTGACAGAGAGAAAGAGAAAAAGAAAGAGAAAGAGAAAGAGAGAGAGAGAGTTATAAAGACCTGCCATTCTAACATAACATTCTTTTTTCTTATCTGCAGCTTTCTAACAGTTAGTAAAACATTGATTCCACCTTTAAGAGTTTCCGGTACAGAAAGCGATCATCTTCCACGATGCACTGTGTCAAAGACGTCCTGGAAGTTTCCCAATATACTCGATCAATGACTGCAACTGAGTACCATTTCTTGAAATAATTAAGTAAATCTAATTCGTTATTCTGGCTCTTATATTACGAAATCAACTGTTATTGTCGGTTATCCCATATTATTATTATTATTTATCCCCGAAGGGATAACTGGAAGAGGGTATTTATATTTTTTTCTTTTTTTTTTCTCCCTCTAACTTTTCGATTTTATTTTTTCCATAACTCGAGAACGTTTCATATGATTGGCTCCCAATTTCCAACACTTGCGTACGGTAACCAGGGCCAAATTTCCAACACTTGCGTACGGTAACCAGGGCCAAATTTTTCAAACAATTGACATGTTTATGCGCCCTAAGACCAAAGTTGTTGAATCCATTTCCAGCAACTTGAAATGGCTCAGATAACTCCCAAAACCCTCAGGGGCAGAGCTTCAAACTTTCCAAACATTTGCCAAAAGAATCTTTACTAAAACACAGCTTATTACTGACTTCGAGCTGTTTAAATTTCAATATAATTTCATTAAAGAAATTATATCCTATGTAATTACTAGGAATGTCTCTTCTGATCAGCTTCAAACCCTAAATATTGGTGCATCTCAATACGAAGCATTTTTTAATTAATTTTTTACTGTATACGTGCTAAGTTGTCATGTTTTGCCAATTTTATAAAACTGGATTTTGTTAAGAAATCCCAATCAAATGTTCTTACAGGATTACAGAGAACTTTAAATAGAATGCAAACGAAAAAAATAAACAGGATTTATGGTGTTTTGAAGTTTAACGTAAGAAGACTTTCCTATTTTCCGTAACATTCTGAGCAACATACTCCTTTGCTTAGATTTTTTATTACTTTTAAATGCGTTATTCGATCGGCTTCAAATTTTCAACGCTGGTAAAACAATATTCCAGACTATGGAGCAGAACTCTTCTCCAGGCTGAGGGACTGACCACCTCAAAACTGCGTCTTCGAGGGTGATGGACTGATTACATTGTCTTTTCATATCTACTGCTTCTGCTGCCTCCTCTGTATTCGACTGAAGAAGTCTAATGTGTAGACGAAAACTTTCGGAATAACTGTTGCACGTGTCTTACTTATCAACTTGTCGACACTGTCTACCATTATCATATTCACAACATAAACGTGAAACAAAATAACTGTTAGAGAATACAGTCTGCACGCGTTTCATTATACTGCCTTTCACTGATGGCAGCATTATATGTACATTATACTGGCCTTCACTGATGGCAGCATTATATGTACATTATACTGGCATTCACTGATGGCAGCATTATATGTACATTATACTGGCATTCACTGATGGCAGCATTATATGTACATTATACTGGCCTTCACTGATGGCAGCATTATATATATATTATTTGGAGGGAGCATTGAATATGCTCTCCCTGGAAGAAGAATATTTGTGTTCTCCCTGAAGGTACAATTTTATGTACTCACTGGAGAGCGCACATGAGCTACACTTCTCTGAACAGTGACCTGACAGAGCACTACACTGTACAGCATGTTGTAAGTGTACATGTTGTCAGTGTACAGCATGTTGCTAGTGTACATGTCAGTGTACACCATGTCAGTGTAGAGCATGTTGTCAGTGTAGAGAATATTGCCAGTGTACAGCATCTCAGTGTAGAGTATGTTGTCAGTGAACAGTATGTTGTCCGTGCACATCATGTCAGTATGCATGTTGTCAGTTTACATCCTGTCTGTGTACAGGATGTTGTTAGTATACAGCGTGTTGTCAGTGTACATCATGATGTTAGTTTACAGCATGTTGTCAGTGTACAGTATGCATGTTGTCACTATAGATCATGTCAATGTTCAGCATGCTGTCAGTGTACAGGATGTTGTTAATCTACAGTATGTACATGAATGGTTCAGAGAACCGACAAGTTGATAACTCCTCCTGTTCTTCCCCGTTTTCCTTTATATGGACTGATGAAGACACTGTGGCGAAACGTTTCCTCAATAAAGATCCCAAGTGTTGCACATGTGTCTGTCTGATCGATGTACACCATGTTGCCACATTGCACAACATGTTGCCACACTGTACACTATGCTGCCGCATTGTACAGCAAATTGTACACTATGTTGCCACATTGTATAGCACACTGTATGACATGCTGTCCCACTGTACACCATGATGCCACATTGTACACCATGTTGCTACATTGTACAACATGTTGCCACATTGTACACCATGTTGCTACAATGTACACCATGTTGCTACATTCCAAGTCCCACCGCGACTTACCTTCACCTTTAACTTACAGGCGTACATGGAACTTGTAATCACAAGAGGCACAAGTTTGCTACACTGAGAATATGATTTTTGGATAAGTTTTGGTCCTGGGACCAAATGATATTATTAGGTATCATGCATATCTTTATAGCTTCTAATATGACAGTACTTGACCTGGCCTCAGAATCAACCACCTAAACCTAAGAGTACTTGTTACAGCAATCTGATCTCTGCATCAACTACCTAAAAACCTCTGAGAGTATCTGTTACAGCAGACCTGACCTCAGCATCAACCACCTTAACCTCTGAGAATACTTGTTATAGCAGAGCTGGCCTCAGCAGGTAGCATCCTAGAGCCCTGATGTTTATCAGGGATTATGCAACCTCAAAAGAACAAAAGTGGGTTGAGTCTTCTTGACACAGTAAAATGTACGACCAAAGTCCTTTGGCGGTAAAAATTTGTCATTACGTGCATCATCTCATTTTGCGTGATCTTGTCAAACTTTTAACCAATTGTGGGAATAAAATGCATATAGACAATCAAGTTATTGAAGATGATGTTTCACCAC
>NC_091314.1:21748596-21766096 GCF_038502225.1 Cherax quadricarinatus
CATGCTACCAAGAGCCACTGGAAAAATCAAGGGAGAAAATGACCACATACAGACAGGAACCAGAGTCACAGAGGGAGAGGCAATGGGAGAAGGAAAGGGCAAAATCAGTGATTATCCATGGGCTTCGGGAGAGAGAGGAAAGGACACACACTGAAAGACAGCAGGAAGAAAGAAAGGAGATTGAGAAAATCATCACGGAAATAGGGGGAGAAGACATGGATGAGATTGTAAATTTTCAGATAATAGGGGGGTACGTGAAGGGGAGAAACCGACCAATCAGGCTGATTCTCAGGACAGAAACAGTGCGGAACAGGATCCTCCAAGAGAAACCACGGTTGAAAAGCTCGGAAGAGTAAAAGAAGGTGTTCCTAGACAGAGACAGAACACAAACAGAGAGACAGCAACTGAGGGAGAGGACAAAAAAGCGAAAGGAGCTAGGAAAGGAGACAAGGATGGAACCAGCAGAGGTCAGTCAGAGCAGAACAGAGCAGCAAGGGCAAGCACACACACAACTATCCTCAGAACCCCACAACCTATCACACCATCCCAACACACACTACAATCCATACCCACAGCTTCCACCCAACCCCCAACCATAGAATCCCACATTATGCTACCAGGTCTTCCACCCCCACAGGCCCCCCAAACCACAGTGTTGGAAAGGAAACTGAAGGTATGGTACACAAACGCTGATGGAATAACAAACAAGTGGGAGGAGTGGCACGAAAGAGTCAAAGAGGCATCACCAGACATCATAGCGATCACAGAAACCAAGCTTACAGGTATGATAACAGATGCCATCTTTCCAGCGGGATACCAGATCCTGAGAAAAGACAGAAGGAACAGGGGGGGGGGGGAGGAGTGGCATTGCTGATCAAACACCGATGGAATTTTGATGAGCTGGAGAGAGGAGACAGCGGAGAAGAAAGTGATTACATAGCGGGAACGCTTCACTCTGGTGGTCCCAAGGTGATAATTGCAGTGAAGTATAACCCACCACAGAACAGCAGGAGGCCAAAGCAAGAGTATGACGAGAGCAATAGAGCGATGGTTGACACACTGGCTGCAGTGGCGAGAAGAGCTCATGCATGCAGGGCAAAGCTCCTGATCATGGGCGACTTTAACCACAAGGAGATCGAATGGGAGAACTTGGAGCCACATGGGGGCCAAGATACATGGAGGGCTAAGATGATGGAGGTGGTACTGGAAAACTTCATGTACCAACACGTAAGGGACACTACAAGAGAGACAGGAGAGGATGAACCAGCAAGACTGGACTTAGTATTCACCTTGAGTAGTGCAGATATTGAGGACATCACATATGAAAGACTCCTTGGGGCCAGCGATCATGTGGTTTTGAGCTTCGAATACACAGTAGAGCTACAAGTGGAGGGGGAAGCAGGAAGGCCAGGACAAATGAAACCAAACTACAGGAAAAGGGACTACACAGGAATGAGGAACTTCCTGAATGAGGTTCAGTGGGACAGAGAACTGGCAGGGAAGCCAGTTAATGAGATGATGGAATATGTAGCAACAATGTGCAAGGAGGGTGAGGAGAGGTTTGTACCCAAGGGTAACATGAATAATGGAAAAGCCAGGATGAGCCCATGGTTCATCCAAAGATGCAAGGAGGCAAAAACCAAGTGTGCTAGGGAATGGAAGAAATATAGAAGGCAAAGGACCCAGGAGAATAAGGAGAGCAGTCGTAGAGCCAGAAACGAATATGCACAGATAAGAAGGGAGGCCCAACGTCAATATGAAAACGACATAGCAGCAAAAGTCAAATCTGACCCGAAGCTGTTATACAGCCACATCAGGAAGAAAACAACCATCAAGGACCAGGTAATCAGGCTAAGGAAGGAAGGAGGAGAGACAACAAGAAATGACCGTGAAGTATGTGAGGAACTCAACAAGAGATTCAAAGAAGTGTTCACAGAGGAGACAGAAGGGGCTCCAGAAAGACGGAGAGGTGGGGTACACCACCATGTGCTGGACACAGTACACACAACCGAGGAAGAAGTGAAGAGGCTTCTGAGTGAGCTAGATACCTCAAAGGCAATGGGGCCAGATAACGTCTCTCCATGGGTCCTGAGAGAGGGAGCAGAGGCACTATGTGTACCCCTAACAACAATATTCAATACATCTATCGAAACAGGGAGATTGCCTGAGGCATGGAAGACAGCAAATGTGGTCCCAATCTTTAAAAAAGGAGACAGACATGAAGCACTAAACTACAGACCAGTGTCACTGACATGTATAGCATGCAAAATCATGGAAAAGATTGTCAGGAGAAGAATGGTGGAACATCTAGAAAGGAATGATCTCATCACCAGCAGCCAACATGGTTTCAGAGACGGGAAATCCTGTGTCACAAACCTACTGGAGTTCTATGACATGGTGATAGCAGTAAGACAAGAGAGAGAGGGGTAGGTGAATTGCATTCTCTTGGACTGCAAGAAGGCGTTTGACACAGTACCACACAAGAGATTAGTGCAAAAACTGGAGGACCAAGCAGGGATAACAGGGAAGGCACTGCAATGGATCAGGGAATACTTGTCAGGAAGACAGCAGCGAGTAATGGTACGTGGCGAGGTGTCAGAGTGGGCACCTGTGACCAGCGGGGTCCCACAGGGGTCAGTCCTAGGACCAGTGCTGTTTCTGGAATTTGCGAACGACATGACGGAAGGAATAAACTCCGAGGTGTCCCTGCTTGCAGATGACGTGAAGTTGATGAGAAGAGTTCATTCGATCGAAGACCAGGCAGAAATACAAAGGGATCTGGACAGGCTGCAGACCTGGTCCAGCAACTGGCTCCTGGAGTTCAATCCCACCAAGTGGAAAGTCATGAGGATTGGGGAAGGGCAAAGAAGACCGCAGACGGAGTACAGTCTAGGGGGCCAGAGACTACAAACATCACTCAAGGAAAAAGATCTTCGGGTGAGTATAACACCAGGCACATCTCCTGAAGCGCACATCAACCAAATAACTGCCGCAGAATATGGGCGCCTGGCAAACCTCAGAACAGCATTCCGACATCTTAATAAGGAATCGTTCAGGACCCTGTACACCGTGTACGTTAGGCCCATATTGGAGTATGCGGCACCAGTTTGGAACCCACACCTAGCCAAGCATGTAAAGAAACTAGAGAAAGTGCAAAGGTTTGCAACAAGACTAGTCCCAGAGTTAAGAGGTATGTCCTATGAGGAGAGGTTAAGGGAAATCAACCTGACGACACTGGAGGACAGGAGAGATAGGGGGGACATGATAACGACTTACAAAATACTGAGAGGAATTGCCAAGTGGACAAAGACAGGATGTTTCAGAGACTGGACACAGCAACACGGGGACACAGTTGGAAGCTGAAGACACAGATGAATCAAAGGGATGTTAGGAAGTATTTCTTCAGCCACAGAGTAGTCCGGAAGTGGAATAGTTTGGGAAGCGATGTAGTGGAGGCAGGATCCATACATAGCTTTAAGCAGAGGTACGATAAAGCTCATGGTTCAGGGAGAGTGACCTAGTAGCGACCAGTGAAGAGGCGGGGCCAGGAGCTTGGACTCGACCCCTGCAACCTCAACTAGGTGAGTACACATATGCACCGTGATATACACCTAATGTAAACACGCTGAGAGATTAATGTAATCCCTACTTCAGGCATTAAAATATTCTTGACTGGTGGTGAACAGGTGAGATGCAGCCTCAGTGACTCTCGAACAGTCGATACGCTTTAAGCTCCATTAACCAACCAACAATCTAATCTGTTTTTATGCACTTACACCTGTCCCTATTTACAGATAACTTGTACCTTGGAAAAGCCTTAATTTCTTCAACAGTTGACACATGTTCAGGTACAAATGAAAACCTGACTAGAGGTAACTGCGCCAAACTAGTGATAAATAGGTCAAAAATATATTCAACAGAGCTGACTAGGGCAGAGTAGAGCTAATCATAGCTGACCCGGAGTCGCCACAAGTTACCAAAGCTAACCACTGCTGAGTAGAGTTGAACAGAGCTTACTAGAGCTGACGAGAGCGGTATAGCGTCAGCAGGGAGTGGGAAGAAACATATCCCTGTCTGGTTTAGTGCAGTCTGCTTGGCGAGTCGTAAACACAAAATGAGAGACGCAGGCAAATGAGGGAGTTTCCTTTACCTCATGCCCGTGGGAGAGTAGAGGGAGGAGGGGTTGGAGTTCAGAATGAGGGGTGGTTGTAGGGAAGGTTCTTGTGCTGGAAGAGGACAGATGTAGTGTGTATGAGGGGGGATAAAAGTAGTGTATGTGTGTATACTCACCTAAATGTGGTTGCAAAGGTCGATTCACAGCTCCTGGCCCCGCCAAGAGTGTATGTGTGTGTGGTGAGCGGAAATGTGTGGGTGAGTGCGAAAGTGTGTGTGGGGGTGAGGGGAAAATGTGTGAGTGAGGGGTGAATGGGAAGTGTATGGGAGTGACGAGAAGTGTGGGTGTATGTGAGAGTGTGTGTGTAGGGTGAGGGGAAGTGTGTAAAGTGAGATGAAGTGCGTGGGATGAGGGGGAGGGTGTGGGGCGGGGGAGGAGTGTGCAGGTGGAGAGGAAGTAAGTAGGTGTGTTTTGTGTGAGAAGTGTGTGGGGGTGAGGGAAAGTATGGTATGTGAGGGGAGGTGTGCGTGTGTGTGTGGGGAAGTGTGGTGTGAGGGGGAAAGTGTGGGTGTCAGTGTGAGGGGTGAGGGACGTGTGTGGGGAGTGAGGGGAAGTGTGTGGGGGGTGAAAAGAAACGTGTGGAAGTGTGTGGTGGTGAGGATAAGTGTGTGAAAGTGTTTAGGCGTGAGGGGAAGTGTGTGGAAGTGTTTAGGCGTCAGAGGAAGTGTGTGGGGGTAAGGGAAAGTGTTTGGGGGGTGTTGGGAAGTATGTGTGAGGGTGAGGGGAAGTGTGTGTGTGGGGTGAGGGAAAGTGTGTGAGGGCGAGAGGAAGTGTGTGGGGGCGAGGGAAAGTGTGTGGAGGCGAGAGGAAGTGTGTGGGGGCGAGGGGAAGCGTCTGGGGGTGAGGGGAAGTGTGGGGTGAGGGGAAGTGTGTGAGAGTGAGGGGAAGTGTGTGGGGGTGAAGGGAAGTGTGTGTGGGGTGAGAGGAAGTGTGTGGGGTGAGGGGAAGTGTGTGGGGTTAGGGGAAGTGTGTGGGGTTGAGGGTAAGTGTGTGGGGTTGAGGGTAAGTGTGTGGGGTTCAGGGTAAGTATGTGGGATTGAGGGTAAGTGTGTGGGGTTGAGGGTAAGTGTGTGGGGTTGAGGGTAAGTGTGTGGGGTTGAGGGTAAGTGTGTGGGGTTGAGGGTAAGTGTGTGGAGTTGAGGGTAAGTGTGTGGGGTTGAGGGTAAGTGTGTGGGATTGAGGGTAAGTGTGTGGAGTTGAGGGTAAGTGTGTGGGGTTGAGGGTAAGTGTGTGGGGTTGAGGGTAAGTGTGTGGGGTTGAGGGTAAGTGTGTGGGGTTGAGGGTAAGTGTGTGGGGCTGAGGGTAAGTGTGTGGGGTTCAGGGTAAGTGTGTGGGGTTGAGAGTAAGTGTGTGGGGTTGAGGGTAAGTGTGTGGGGTTGAGGGTAAGTGTGTGGGGTTGAGGGTAAGTGTGTGGGGTTGAGGGTAAGTGTGTGGGGTTGAGAGTAAGTGTGTGGGGTTGAGGGTAAGTGTGTGGGGTTGAGGGTAAGTGTGTGGGGTTGAGGGTAAGTGTGTGGGGTTGTGGGTAAGTGTGTGGGGTTCAGGGGAAGTGTGTGGGTTTGTGGTTATGTGTGTGGGGTTGAGGGTAAGTGTGTGGGGTTGAGGGTAAGTGTGTGGGGTTGAGGGTAAGTGTGTGGGGTTGAGGGTAAGTGTGTGGAGTTGAGGGTAAGTGTGTGGGGTTGAGGGTAAGTGTGTGGGATTGAGGGTAAGTGTGTGGAGTTGAGGGTAAGTGTGTGGGGTTGAGGGTAAGTGTGTGGGATTGAGGGTAAGTGTGTGGAGTTGAGGGTAAGTGTGTGGGGTTGAGGGTAAGTGTGTGGGGTTGAGGGTAAGTGTGTGGGGTTGAGGGTAAGTGTGTGGGGTTGAGGGTAAGTGTGTGGCGGTGAGGGTAAGTGTGTGGGGTTGAGGGTAAGTGTGTGGGGTTGAGGGTAAGTGTGTGGGGTTGAGGGTAAGTGTGTGGGGTTGAGGATAAGTGTGTGGCGGTGAGGGTAAGTGTGTGGGGTTGAGGGTAAGTGTGTGGGGTTGAGGGTAAGTGTGTGGGGTTGAGGGTAAGTGTGTGGGGTTGAGGGTAAGTGTGTGGGGTTGAGGGTAAGTGTGTGGGGTTGAGGGTAAGTGTGTGGGGTTGAGGGTAAGTGTGTGGGGTTGAGAGTAAGTGTGTGGGGTTGAGGGTAAGTGTGTGGGGTTGAGGGTAAGTGTGTGGGGTTGAGGGTAAGTGTGTGGGGTTGAGGGTAAGTGTGTGGGGTTCAGGGTAAGTATGTGGGATTGAGGGTAAGTGTGTGGGGTTGAGGGTAAGTGTGTGGGGTTGAGGGTAAGTGTGTGGGGTTGAGGGTAAGTGTGTGGGGTTGAGGGTAAGTGTGTGGAGTTGAGGGTAAGTGTGTGGGGTTGAGGGTAAGTGTGTGGGATTGAGGGTAAGTGTGTGGAGTTGAGGGTAAGTGTGTGGGGTTGAGGGTAAGTGTGTGGGGTTGAGGGTAAGTGTGTGGGGTTGAGGGTAAGTGTGTGGGGTTGAGGGTAAGTGTGTGGGGTTGAGGGTAAGTGTGTGGGGTTCAGGGTAAGTGTGTGGGGTTGAGAGTAAGTGTGTGGGGTTGAGGGTAAGTGTGTGGGGTTGAGGGTAAGTGTGTGGGGTTGAGGGTAAGTGTGTGGGGTTGAGGGTAAGTGTGTGGGGTTGAGAGTAAGTGTGTGGGGTTGAGGGTAAGTGTGTGGGGTTGAGGGTAAGTGTGTGGGGTTGAGGGTAAGTGTGTGGGGTTGAGGGTAAGTGTGTGGGGTTCAGGGTAAGTATGTGGGATTGAGGGTAAGTGTGTGGTGTTGAGTGTATGTGTGTGGTGTTGAGTGTAAGTGTGTGGGGTTGAGGGTAAGTGTGTGGGGTTGAGGGTAAGTGTGTGGAGTTGAGAGTAAGTGTGTGGGGTTGAGGGTAAGTGTGTGGGATTGAGGGTAAGTGTGTGGAGTTGAGGGTAAGTGTGTGGGGTTGAGGGTAAGTGTGTGGGATTGAGGGTAAGTGTGTGGAGTTGAGGGTAAGTGTGTGGGGTTGAGGGTAAGTGTGTGGGGTTGAGGGTAAGTGTGTGGGGTTGAGGGTAAGTGTGTGGGGTTGAGGGTAAGTGTGTGGCGGTGAGGGTAAGTGTGTGGGGTTGAGGGTAAGTGTGTGGGGTTGAGGGTAAGTGTGTGGGGTTGAGGGTAAGTGTGTGGGGTTGAGGATAAGTGTGTGGCGGTGAGGGTAAGTGTGTGGGGTTGAGGGTAAGTGTGTGGGGTTGAGGGTAAGTGTGTGGGGTTGAGGGTAAGTGTGTGGGGTTGAGGGTAAGTGTGTGGGGTTGAGGGTAAGTGTGTGGGGTTGAGGGAAAGTGTGTGGGGTTGAGGGTAAGTGTGTGGGGTTGAGAGTAAGTGTGTGGGGTTGAGGGTAAGTGTGTGGGGTTGAGGGTAAGTGTGTGGGGTTGAGGGTAAGTGTGTGGGGTTGAGGGTAAGTGTGTGGGGTTCAGGGTAAGTATGTGGGATTGAGGGTAAGTGTGTGGGGTTGAGGGTAAGTGTGTGGGGTTGAGGGTAAGTGTGTGGGGTTGAGGGTAAGTGTGTGGGGTTGAGGGTAAGTGTGTGGAGTTGAGGGTAAGTGTGTGGGGTTGAGGGTAAGTGTGTGGGATTGAGGGTAAGTGTGTGGAGTTGAGGATAAGTGTGTGGGGTTGAGGGTAAGTGTGTGGGATTGAGGGTAAGTGTGTGGAGTTGAGGGTAAGTGTGTGGGGTTGAGGGTAAGTGTGTGGGGTTGAGGGTAAGTGCGTGGGGTTGAGGGTAAGTGTGTGGGGTTGAGGGTAAGTGTGTGGCGGTGAGGGTAAGTGTGTGGGGTTGAGGGTAAGTGTGTGGGGTTGAGGGTAAGTGTGTGGGGTTGAGGGTAAGTGTGTGGGGTTGAGGGTAAGTGTGTGGGATTGAGGATAAGTGTGTGGCGGTGAGGGTAAGTGTGTGGGGTTGAGGGTAAGTGTGTGGGGTTGAGGGTAAGTGTGTGGGGTTGAGGGTAAGTGTGTGGGGTTGAGGGTAAGTGTGTAGGGTTGAGGGTAAGTGTGTGGGGTTGAGGGTAAGTGTGTGGGGTTGAGGGTAAGTGTGTGGGGTTGAGGGTAAGTGTGTGAGGTTGAGGGTAAGTGTGTGGGGTTGAGGGTAAGTGTGTGGGGTTGAGGGTAAGTGTGTGGGGTTGAGGGTAAGTGTGTGGGGGTTGAGGGTAAGTGTGTGGGGTTGAGGGTAAGTGTGTGGGGTTGAGGGTAAGTGTGTGGGGTTGAGGGTAAGTGTGTGGGGTTGAGGGTAAGCGTGTGGGGTTGAGGGAAAGTGTGTGGGGTTGAGGGTAAGTGTGTGGGGTTGAGGGTAAGTGTGTGGGGTTGAGGGAAAGTGTGTGGGGTTGAGGGTAAGTGTGTGGGGTTCAGGGTAAGTGTGTGGGGTTGAGGGTAAGTGTGTGGGGTTGAGGGTAAGTGTGTGGGGTTGAGGGTATTTGTGTGGGGTTGAGGGTAAGTGTGTGGGGTTGAGGGTAAGTGTGTGGGGTTGAGGGTAAGTGTGTGGGGTTGAGGGTAAGTGTGTGGGGTTGAAAGTAAGTGTGTGGGGTTGAGGGTAAGTGTGTGGGGTTGAGAGTAAGTGTGTGGGGTTGAGGGTAAGTGTGTGGGGTTGAGGGTAAGTGTGTGGGGTTGAGGGTAAGTGTGTGGGGTTGAGGGTAAGTGTGTGGGGTTGAGGGTAAGTGTGTGGGGTTGAGGGTAAGTGTGTGGAGTTGAGGGTAAGTGTGTGGGGTTGAGGGTAAGTGTGTGGGGTTGAGGGTAAGTGTGTGGGGTTGAGGGTAAGTGTGTGGGGTTGAGGGTAAGTGTGTGGGGTTGAGGGTAAGTGTGTGGGGTTGAGGGTAAGTGTGTGGGGTTGAGGGTAAGTGTGTGGGGTTGAGGGTAAGTGTGTGGGGTTGAAGGTAAGTGTGTGGGGTTGAGGGTAAGTGTGTGGGGTTGAGGGTAAGGGTGTGGGGTTGAGGGTAAGTGTGTGGGGTTGAGGGTAAGTGTGTGGGGTTGAGGGTAAGTGTGTGGGGTTGAGGGTAAGTGTGTGGGGTTGAGGGTAAGTGTGTGGGGTTGAGGGTAAGTGTGTGGGGTTGAGGGTAAGTGTGTGGGGTTGAAGGTAAGTGTGTGGGGTTGAGGGTAAGTGTGTGGGGTTGAGGGTAAGGGTGTGGGGTTGAGGGTAAGTGTGTGGGGTTGAGTGTAAGTGTGTGGGGTTGAGGGTAAGTGTGTGGGGTTGAGGGTAAGTGTGTGGGGTTGAGGGTAAGTGTGTGGTGTTGAGGGAAAGTGTGTGGGGTTGAGGGTAAGTGTGTGGGGCTGAAAGTAAGTGTGTGGGGTTGAGGGTAAGTGTGTGGGGTTGAGAGTAAGTGTGTGGGGTTGAGGGTAAGTGTGTGGGGTTGAGGGTAAGTGTGTGGGGTTGAGGGTAAGTGTGTGGGGTTGAGGGTAAGTGTGTGGGGTTGAGGGTAAGTGTGTGGGGTTGAGGGTAAGTGTGTGGAGTTGAGGGTAAGTGTGTGGGGTTGAGGGTAAGTGTGTGGGGTTGAGGGTAAGTGTGTGGGGTTGAGGGTAAGTGTGTGGGGTTGAGGGTAAGTGTGTGGGGTTGAGGGTAAGTGTGTGGGGTTGAGGGTAAGTGTGTGGGGTTGAGGGTAAGTGTGTGGGGTTGAGGGTAAGTGTGTGGGGTTGAGGGTAAGTGTGTGGGGTTGAGGGTAAGTGTGTGGGGTTGAAGGTAAGTGTGTGGGGTTGAGGGTAAGTGTGTGGGGTTGAGGGTAAGTGTGTGGGGTTGAGGGTAAGTGTGTGGGGTTGAGGGTAAGTGTGTGGGGTTGAGGGTAAGTGTGTGGGCTTGAGGGTAAGTGTGTGGGGTTGAGGGTAAGTGTGTGGGGTTGAGGGTAAGTGTGTGGGGTTGAGGGTAAGTGTGTGGGGTTGAGGGTAAGTGTGTGGGGTTGAGGGTAAGTGTGTGGGGTTGAGGGTAAGTGTGTGGGGTTGAGGGTAAGTGTGTGGGGTTGAGGGTAAGTGTGTGGGGTTGAAGGTAAGTGTGTGGGGTTGAGGGTAAGTGTGTGGGGTTGAGGGTAAGGGTGTGGGGTTGAGGGTAAGTGTGTGGGGTTGAGGGTAAGTGTGTGGGGTTGAGGGTAAGTGTGTGGGGTTGAGGGTAAGTGTGTGGGGTTGAGGGTAAGTGTGTGGGGTTGAGGGTAAGTGTGTGGGGTTGAGGGTAAGTGTGTGGGGTTGAGGGTAAGTGTGTGGGGTTGAGGGTAAGTGTGTGGGGTTGAGGGTAAGTGTGTGGGGTTGAAGGTAAGTGTGTGGGGTTGAGGGTAAGTGTGTGGGGTTGAGGGTAAGGGTGTGGGGTTGAGGGTAAGTGTGTGGGGTTGAGTGTAAGTGTGTGGGGTTGAGGGTAAGTGTGTGGGGTTGAGGGTAAGTGTGTGGGGTTGAGGGTAAGTGTGTGGTGTTGAGGGAAAGTGTGTGGGGTTGAGGGTAAGTGTGTGGGGTTGAGGGTAAGTGTGTGGGGTTGAGGGTAAGTGTGTGGGGTTGAGGGTAAGTGTGTGGTGTTGAGGGAAAGTGTGTGGGGTTGAGGGAAAGTGTGTGGGGTTGAGGGTAAGTGTGTGGGGTTGAGGGTAAGTGTGTGGGGTTGAGGGTAAGTGTGTGGGGTTGAGGGTCATCGCAGCTGAGGTAAAAACTTTTATTTCATTTTATGATGGTGTGAGGGAACAGTGTGAGGGAACAGTGTGAGGGAACAGTGTGAGGGAACAGTGTGAAGGAACAGTGTGATGGAACAGTGTGAGGGAACAGTGTGAGGGAATAGTGTGAGGGAACAGTGTGAGGGAACAGTGTGAGGGAACAGTGTGAAGGAACAGTGTGAGGGAACAGTGTGAGGGAACAGTGTGAGGGAACAGTGTGAGGGAACAGTGTGAGGGAACAGTGTGAGGGAACAGTGCGAGGGAACAGTGTGAGGGAACAGTGTGAGGGAACAGTGTGAGGGAACAGTGTGAGGGAACAGTGTGAGGGAACAGTGTGAGGGAACAGTGTCAGGGAACAGTGTGAGGGAACAGTGTCAGGGAACAGTGTGAGGGAACAGTGTGAGGGAACAGTATGAGGGAACAGTGTGAGGGAACAGTGTGAGGGAATAGTGTGAGGGAACACTGTGAGGGAACAGTGTGAGGGAACAGTGTCAGGGAACAGTGTCAGGGAACAGTGTGAGGGAACAGTGTGAGGGAACAGTGTCAGGGAACAGTGTGAGGGAACAGTGTGAGGGAACAGTGTGAGGGAACAGTGTGAGGGAACAGTGTGAGGGAACAGTGTGAGGGAACAGTGTGAGGGAACAGTATGAGGGAACAGTGTGAGGGAACAGTGTGAGGGAATAGTGTGAGGGAACAGTGTGAGGGAACAGTGTGAGGGAGCAGTGTGAGGGAACAGTGTGAGGGAACAGTGTGAGGGAACAGTGTGAGGGAACAGTATGAGGGAACAGTGTGAGGGAACCGTGTGAGGGAACAGTGTGAGGGAACACTGTGAGGGAACAGTGTGAGGGAACAGTGTGAGGGAACAGTGTGAGGTAACAGTGTGAGGGAACAGTGTGAAGGAACAGTGTGAGGGAACAGTATGAGGGAACAGTGTGAGGGAACAGTGTGAGGGAATAGTGTGAGGGAACAGTGTGAGGGAACAGTGTGAGGGAAGAGTGTGAGGGAACAGTGTGAGGGAACAGTGTGAGGGAACAGTGTGAGGGAACAGTGTGAGGGAACTGTGTGAGGGAACAGTGTGAGGGAACTGTGTGAGGGAACAGTGTGAGGGAACAGTGTGAGGGAACAGTGTGAGGGAACAGTGTGAGGGAACAGTGTGAGGGAACAGTGTGAGGGAACAGTGTGAGGGAACTGTGTGAGGGAACAGTGTGAGGGAACAGTGTGAGAGAACAGTGTGAGGGAACAGTGTGAGGGAACAGTGTGAGGGAAGAGTATGAGGGAACAGTGTGAGGGAACAGTGTGAGGGAATAGTGTGAGGGAACACTGTGAGGGAACAGTGTGAGGGAACAGTGTGAGGGAACAGTGTGAGGGAACAGTGTGAGGGAACAGTGTGAGGGAACAGTGTGAGGGAACAGTGTTAGGGAACAGTGTGAGGGAACAGTATGAGGGAATAGTGTGAGGGAACAGTGTGAGGGAATAGTGTGAGGGAACACTGTGAGGGAACAGTGTGAGGGAACAGTGTGAGGGAACAGTGTGAGGGAACAGTGTGAGGGAACAGTGTGAGGGAACAGTATGAGGGAACAGTGTGAGGGAACAGTGTGAGGGAATAGTGTGAGGGAACACTGTGAGGGAACACTGTGAGGGAACAGTGTGAGGGAACAGTGTGAGGGAACAGTGTGAGGGAACAGTGTAAGGGAACAGTGTGAGGGAACAGCGTGAGGGAACAGTGTGAGGGAACAGTGTGAGGGAACAGTGTGAGGGAACAGTGTGAGGGAACAGTATGAGGGAACAGTGTGAGGGAACAGTGTGAGGGAATAGTGTGAGGGAACACTGTGAGGGAACAGTGTGAGGGAACAGTGTGAGGGAACAGTGTGAGGGAACAGTGTGAGGGAACAGTGTGAGGGAACAGTATGAGGGAACAGTGTGAGGGAACAGTGTGAGGGAATAGTGTGAGGGAACAGTGTGAGGGAACAGTGTGAGGGAACAGTGTGAGGGAACAGTGTGAGGGAACAGTATGAGGGAACAGTGTGAGGGAACAGTGTGAGGGAACAGTGTGAGGGAACAGTGTGAGGGAACAGTATGAGGGAACAGTGTGAGGGAACAGTGTGAGGGAATAGTGTGAGGGAACAGTGTGAGGGAACAATGTGAGGGAACAGTGTGAGGGAACAGTGTGAGGGAACAGTGTGAGGGAACAGTGTGAGGGAACAGTGTGAGGGAACAGTGTGAGGGAATAGTGTGAGGGAACAGTGTGAGGGAACAGTGTGAGGGAACAGTGTGCGGGAACAGTGTGAGGGAACAGTGTGAGGGAACAGTGTGAGGGAACAGTGTGAGGGAACAATGTGAGGGAACAGTATGAGGGAACAGTGTGAGGGAACAGTGTGAGGGAATAGTGTGAGGGAACAGTGTGAGGGAACAGTGTGAGGGAACAGTGTGAGGGAACAGTGTGAAGGAACAGTGTGAGGGAACAGTATGAGGGAACAGTGTGAGGGAACAGTGTGAGGGAATAGTGTGAGGGAACAGTGTGAGGGAACAGTGTGAGGGGACAGTGTGAGGGAACAGTGTGAGGGAACAGTGTGAGGGAACAGTGTGAGGGAACAGTGTGAGGGAACAGTGTGAGGGAACAGTATGAGGGAACAGTGTGAGGGAACAGTGTGAGGGAATAGTGTGAGGGAACAGTGTGAGGGAACAGTATGAGGGAACAGTGTGAGGGAACAGTGTGAGGGAACAGTGTGAGGGAACAGTGTGAGGGAACAGTGTGAGGGAACAGTGTGAGGGAACAGTGTGAGAGAACAGTGTGAGGGAATAGTGTGAGGGAACAGTGTGAGGGAACAGTGTGAGGGAACAGTGTGAGGGAACAGTGTGAGGGAACAGTGTGAGGGAACAATGTGAGGAAACTGTGTGAGGGAACAGTGTGAGTGAACAGTGTGAGAGAACAGAGTGAGAGAACAGTGTGAGGGAACAGTGTGAGGGAACACTGTGAGAGAACAGTGTGAGAGAACAGTGCGAGGGAACAGTGTGAGGGAACAGTGTGAGAGAACAGTGTGAAAGAACAGTGTGAGGTTACAGTGTGAGAGAACAGTGTGAGAGAACAGTGTGAGAGAACAGTGTTAGAGAACAGTGTGAGAGAACAGAGTGAGAGAACAGTGTGAGGGAACAGAGTGAGGGAACACTGGGAGAGAACAGTGTGAGAGAACAGTGCGAGGGAACAGTGTGAGGGAACAGTATGAGAGAACAGTGTGAAAGAACAGTGTGAGAGAACAGTGTTAGAGAACAGTGTGAGGGAACAGTGTGAGGGAACAGTGCGAGAGAACTGTGTGAGAGAACAGTGTGAGGGTACAATGTGAGGGAACAGTGTGAGAGAACAGTGTGAGAGAGCAGTGTGAGGGAACAGTGTGAGAGAACAATGTGAGGGAACAGTGTGAGGGAACAGAGTGAGGGAACAATGTGAAGGAACAGTGTGAGTAGTGTATGTGTGTAGAGTATGTGTGCAGTGTTTGTGTGTAGTCTTTGTGTGTAGTGTATGTGTGTAGTGTTTGTGTGTAGTGTGTGTGTGTGCAATGTATGTGTGTAGTGTATGTGTTTAGTGTATGTGTGTAGTGTATGTGTGTAGTGTATGTGTGTAGTGTATGCGTGTAGTGTTTGTGTAGTGCATGTGTGTAGTGTATGTGTGTGTAGTGTGTGTAGTGTTTGTGTGTAGTGTGTGTGTGTGTGTGTGTAGTGTATGTGTGTAGTGTATGTGTGTAGTGTATGTGTGTAGTGTATGTGTGTAGTGTATGTGTGTAGTGTATGTGTGTAGTGTATGTGTGTAGTGTTTGTGTGTAGTGTGTGGGTGTGTGTGTAGTGTGTGTAGTGTTTGTGTGTAGTGTATGTGTGTAGTGTACGTGTGTAGTGTATGTGTGTAGTGTATGTGTGTAGTGTTTGTGTGTAGTGTTTGTGTGTAGTGTTTGTGTGTAGTGTATGTGTGTAGTGTATGTGTGTAGTGTATGTGTGTAGTGTATGTGTGTAGTGTATGTGTGTAGTGTACGTGTGTAGTGTATGTGTGTAGTGTATGTGTGTAGTGTATGTGTGTAGTGTTTGTGTGTAGTGTATGTGTGTAGTGTATGTGTGTAGTGTATGTGTGTAGTGTATGTGTGTAGTGTATGTGTGTAGTGTTTGTGTGTAGTGTATGTGTGTAGTGTATGTGTGTAGTGTATGTGTGGTGTAGTGTATGTGTGAAGTGTATGTGTGTAGTGTATGTGTGTAGTGTTTGTGTGTAGTGTGTGTGTGTGTGTAGTGTGTGTAGTGTTTGTGTGTAGTGTTTGTGTGTAGTGTTTGTGTGTAGTGTATGTGTGTAGTGTATGTGTGTAGTGTATGTGTGTAGTGTATGTGTGTAGTGTACGTGTGTAGTGTATGTGTGTAGTGTATGTGTGTAGTGTATGTGTGTAGTGTTTGTGTGTAGTGTATGTGTGTAGTGTATGTGTGTAGTGTATGTGTGTAGTGTATGTGTGTAGTGTGTGTGTGTGTGTAGTGTGTGTAGTGTTTGTGTGTAGTGTTTGTGTGTAGTGTATGTGTGTAGTGTATGTGTGTAGTGTATGTGTGTAGTGTACGTGTGTAGTGTATGTGTGTAGTGTATGTGTGTAGTGTATGTGTGTAGTGTTTGTGTGTAGTGTATGTGTGTAGTGTATGTGTGTAGTGTATGTGTGTAGTGTATGTGTGTAGTGTATGTGTGTAGTGTTTGTGTGTAGTGTATGTGTGTAGTGTATGTGTGTAGTGTATGTGTGTAGTGTACGTGTGTAGTGTATGTGTGTAGTGTATGTGTGTAGTGTATGTGTGTAGTGTTTGTGTGTAGTGTATGTGTGTAGTGTATGTGTGTAGTGTTTGTGTGTAGTGTATGTGTGTAGTGTATGTGTGTAGTGTATGTGTGTAGTGTATGTGTGTAGTGTATGTGTGTAGTGTTTGTGTGTAGTGTATGTGTGTAGTGTATGTGTGTAGTGTATGTGTGGTGTAGTGTATGTGTGAAGTGTATGTGTGTAGTGTATGTGTGTAGTGTTTGTGTGTAGTGTGTGTGTGTGTGTAGTGTGTGTAGTGTTTGTGTGTAGTGTTTGTGTGTAGTGTTTGTGTGTAGTGTGTGTGTGTGCAATGTATGTGTGTAGTGTATGTGTTTAGTGTATGTGTGTAGTGTATGTGTGTAGTGTATGTGTGTAGTGTATGCGTGTAGTGTTTGTGTAGTGCATGTGTGTAGTGTATGTGTGTGTAGTGTGTGTAGTGTTTGTGTGTAGTGTGTGTGTGTGTGTGTGTAGTGTATGTGTGTAGTGTATGTGTGTAGTGTATGTGTGTAGTGTATGTGTGTAGTGTATGTGTGTAGTGTATGTGTGTAGTGTATGTGTGTAGTGTTTGTGTGTAGTGTGTGGGTGTGTGTGTAGTGTGTGTAGTGTTTGTGTGTAGTGTATGTGTGTAGTGTACGTGTGTAGTGTATGTGTGTAGTGTATGTGTGTAGTGTTTGTGTGTAGTGTTTGTGTGTAGTGTTTGTGTGTAGTGTATGTGTGTAGTGTATGTGTGTAGTGTATGTGTGTAGTGTATGTGTGTAGTGTATGTGTGTAGTGTACGTGTGTAGTGTATGTGTGTAGTGTATGTGTGTAGTGTATGTGTGTAGTGTTTGTGTGTAGTGTATGTGTGTAGTGTATGTGTGTAGTGTATGTGTGTAGTGTATGTGTGTAGTGTATGTGTGTAGTGTTTGTGTGTAGTGTATGTGTGTAGTGTATGTGTGTAGTGTATGTGTGGTGTAGTGTATGTGTGAAGTGTATGTGTGTAGTGTATGTGTGTAGTGTTTGTGTGTAGTGTGTGTGTGTGTGTAGTGTGTGTAGTGTTTGTGTGTAGTGTTTGTGTGTAGTGTTTGTGTGTAGTGTTTGTGTGTAGTGTTTGTGTGTAGTGTTTGTGTGTAGTGTATGTGTGTAGTGTTTGTGTGTAGTGTTTGTGTGTAGTGTATGTGTGTAGTGTTTGTTTGTAGTGTTTGTGTGTAGTGTATGTGTGTAGTGTTTGTGTGTAGTGTATGTGTGTAGTGTTTGTGTGTAGTGTTTGTGTGTAGTGTATGTGCGTAGTGTATGTGTGTAGTGTATATATGTAGTGTATGTGTGTAGTGTATGTGTGTAGTGTATGTGTGTAGTGTTTGTGTGTAGTGTATGTGTGTAGTGTATGTGTGCAGTGTATGTGTGTAGTGTATGTGTGTAGTGTATGTGTGTAGTGTTTCTGTGTAGTGTTTGTGTGTAGTGTATGTGTGTAGTGTATGTGTGTAGTGTATGTGTGTAGTGTATGTGTGTAGTGTATGTGTGTAGTGTATGTGTGTAGTGTATGTGTGTAGTGTATGTGTGTAGTGTTTGTGTGTAGTGTATGTGTGTAGTGTATGTGTGTAGTGTATGTGTGTAGTGTATGTATGTAGTGTATGTTTGTAGTGTATGTGTGTAGTGTTTGTGTGTAGTGTATGTGTGTACTGTATGTGTGTAGTGTGTGTGTGTGTGTGTGTGTAGTGTATGTGTGTGTGTAGTGTGTGTAGTGTATGTGTGTAGTGTATGTGTAGTGTATGTGTGTAGTGTATGTGTGTAGTGTATGTGTGTAGTGTATGTGTGTAGCGTGTGTGTGTGTGTGTAGTGTGTGTAGTGTATGTGTGAAGTGTATGTGTGTAGTGTTTGTGTGTAGTGTATGAGTGT
>NC_091314.1:21768596-21776096 GCF_038502225.1 Cherax quadricarinatus
GCTCTGGGACTAGTCTTGTTGCAAACCTTTGCACTTTCTCTAATTTCTTGACGTGCTTGACTAGGTGTGGATTCTAAACTGGTGCTGCATACTCCAGTATGGGCCTGACGTAAATGGTATACAGAGTCTTGAACGAATCCTTACTGAGGTATCAGAACGCTATCCGTAGGTTTGCCAGGCGCCCGTATGCTGCAGCAGTTATCTGATTGATGTGCGCCTCAGGAGATATGCTCGTTGTTATACTCACCCCCAGATCTTTTTCCTTGAGTGAGGTTTGCAGTCTTTGGCCATCTAAACTATATTGTGTCTGCGGTCTTCTTTGCCCTTCCCCAATCTTCATGACTTTGCATTTGGCAGGGTTAAACTCAAGGAGCCAGTTGCTGGACCAGGCTTGTAGCCTGTCCAGGTCTCTTTGTAGTCCTACCTGATCCTCATCCGATTTGATTCTTCTCATTAACTTCACATCATCTGCAAACAAGGACACAGAGGAACTGGGTGCTAGCGACCACAAATCAATTACATTTAGCATTGAATGGAAGTACGATAGTAGCGATAACTCAGTAACAGTCCCAGATTTTCGCTTAGCAGATTACGATGGGCTTAGAGAACACTTGTCATCTGTTGACTGGGGTAACGAAGTGAGATATCAATATGACAGTTTTCTGAACACTATACATGCTGCTCAAAGAACGTTTATCCCATATAAAGATATTAGATCAAATAGAAATGACCCAAAATGGATGAATAATAGGCTCAAATATCTACTAGGGCATAAGAAAGGAATTTATAGGCGTATCAGAAGAGGTGAGGGTCATCTTATGAATCAGTATATTGACATTAAGAGGGACATTAAAAAGGGGATAAGAAAAGCTAAAAGGGACTATGAAATTAAAGTTGCTAGGGATTCTAAAACTAACCCAAAAAGTTTTTTCCAGGTATATAGAACAAAAGTTAGAGATAAGATAGGTCCCCTTAAAAATAACTATGGGCATCTTACTGACAAAGAGAATGAAATGTGCTCGATTTTTAATAATTATTTTCTCTCGGTTTTTACACATGAAGACACTAACAATATTCCAGTAATTAATTTTTATAGTGGGCCAGAAGAAGATAAATTATGTAACATCACAGTCACTAGTGAAATGGTTGTGAAGCAGATAGACAGACTGAAGCAAAATAAGTCGCCGGATCCTGATGAGGTTTTTTCAAGGGTTCTTAAGGAATGCAAAATGGAACTCTGTGAACCATTAGCTAATATTTTTAATTTATCTCTTCAAACAGGCGTAGTGTCTGATATGTGGAAGATGGCTAATGTAATTCCTATTTTTAAAACAGGGGACAAGTCATTACCGTCAAATTACCGCCCAATAAGCCTGACCTCAATTGTAGGCAAATTACTAGAGTCAATTATAGCTGAGATTATAAGAAGCCATCTCGATAAGCATAGCTTGATTAATGATACTCAGCATGGATTCACAAGAGGCCGGTCTTGTCTAACTAATTTATTAACTTTCTTCTGTAAAGCTTTTGAGGCTGTTGACCACGATAAAGAATTTGATATTATTTACTTAGATTTTAGTAAGGCTTTTGATAGAGTTCCGCACCATAGACTGTTAAAGAAAGTGGCAGCTCATGGCATTGGGGGAAAAGTGTTCTCGTGGATCGAGTCATGGCTCACTGACAGGAAGCAGAGAGTGTCCATAAATGGGGTTAAATCCGAGTGGGGATCTGTAACAAGTGGCATTCCACAGGGATCAGTCTTGGGCCCGTGTTGTTTATAATATATATCAATGATCTTGATGAGGGAATTACTAGTGATATGAGCAAATTCGCCGATGACACAAAGATAGGTAGGATAATTGATTCAAACGTAGATGTTATGGAACTTCAGGAGGATTTAAACAAACTCTATTCTTGGTCAGAAAAGTGGCAGATGCAGTTCAATGTAGATAAATGCAAGGTTCTGAAACTTGGGAGTGCCCATAACCCTAGTACTTATAAGTTAAATGATGTAGAACTTAGCCATACAGATTGCGAAAAGGACTTGGGGGTTATGGTGAGCAGCAACCTTAAACCAAGACAGCAATGCCTAAGCGTACGTAATAAGGCAAATAGATTACCGGGATTTATATCAAGAAGTGTAAGCAACAGAAGTCCAGAGGTCATACTGCAGCTTTATACATCATTAGTAAGGCCTCACCTAGATTATGCAGCTCAGTTCTGGTCTCCATATTACAGAATGGACATAAATTCGTTAGAAAACATTCAGCGTAGGATGACTGAATTAATACATAGCATTAGAAATCTTCCTTATGAAGAAAGATTGAAGACTCTTAAATTACATTCACTTGTTAGACGAAGAATGAGGGGAGACCTGATCGAAGTGTATAAGTGGAAGATAGGTATTAATAAAGGGGATATTAATAAGGTCTTGAGGATGTCTCTCCAAGAGAGAACCCGCAGTAATGAATTTAAATTAGATAAGTTTAGATTTAGAAAGGACATAGGAAAGTATTGGTTTGGAAATAGGGTAGTTGATGAGTGGAACAGTCTACCTAGTTGGGTTATTGAGGCTGGGACTTTGGGTAGTTTCAAATTTAGGTTGGATAAGTACATGAGTGGGAGGGGTTGGATTTGAGTGGGACTTTCACATCACAGCTTATTTCTTGGGTGGCATTGAAAATTGGGTTGGGCAAATGTTTTGTTAGTGGGATGAATTGTAAAGGACCTGCCTAGTATGGGCCAACAGGCCTCCTGCAGTGTTCCTCCTTTCTTATGCTCTTATGTTCTTATCCCTTCCGTTACGTCGTTCACATATACCAAGAACAGCGCAGGTCCTAGGACTGACCCCTGTGGAACCCCGCTTGTCACAGGCACCCACTTTCACACCTCGTCACGTACCATGACTCGTTGTTGCCTCCCTGTCAGGTATTCTCTGATCCATTGCAGTGCCTTTCCTGTTATGTGTGCCTGATCCTCTAGCTTTTGCAGTAACCTCTTGTGAGGAACTGTGTCGAAGGCCTTCTTGCAGTCCAAAAAGATGCAGTCGATCCACCCCTCTCTCTCTTGTCTTACTTCTGTCACCTTGTCATAAAACTCTAGTAGGTTTGTGACACAGGATTTTCCTTCCCTGAAACCGTGCTGGTTGTCAATTATACACTTGTTTCTTTCCAGGTGCTCCACCACTCTCCTCCTGATGATCTTCTCCATGACCTTGCATACTATACACGCTAGTGATACAGGTCTGTAGTTTAGTGCCTCATGTCTGTCTCCCTTTTTAAAAATTGGGACTACATTTGCCATCTTCCATACCTTGGGGAGTTGCCCAGTTTCAAATGATGTGTTGAAGATCTTTGTTAATGGTACACACAATATCTCTGCTCCCTCTTTAAGGACCCATGGAGAGATGTTGTCTGGTCCCACCGCCTTTGAAGTGTCAAGTTCACATAGCAGCTTCTTCACCTCCTCCTTGGTTATATGTACCTCATCCAGCACTTGCTGGTGTACCCCCCTGTTCTGATTTCCTGGAGTCCTACTGGTTTCCACTGTAAATACTTCTTTAAATCTCGTGTTGAGCTCCTGACATACCTCCTGGTCGTTTCTTGTGAATTCCCCATCACCCTTCCTCAGTCTGATTACCTGGTCCTTGACTGTTGTTTTCCTCCTGATGTGGCTGTACAACAGCTTCGGGTCAGTCTTGACTTTCGATGCTATGTCATTTTCATATTGCCGCTGAGCCTCCCTTCTTATCTCTGCATATTTGTTTCTGGCTCTTCGGATAATCTCTTTATTTTCCTGAGTTCTCTGTCTTCTGTACCTTTTCCATTCTCTAGTACACCTAGTTTCTGCCTCCCTACACCTTTGGGTGAACCAAGGACTCGTTCTGTTCTTCCCATTATTTCTGTTTCCCTTGGGAACAAACCTATCCTCTGCCTCCTTGCATTTTGTTGCCACATAGTCCATCATTTCTTGTGCTGGTTTTCCTGTCAGTTCCCTCTCCCACCGAATGTCTTGAAGGAAGTTCCTCATGCCTGAGTAGTTCCCCCTTTTGTAGTTTGGATTTTCCCACAATATTCCTGCTACTCGCTCCACTTGGAGCTCAACTATGTAGTCGAAGCACAGAACCACATAATCACTAGCTCCTAGGGGCCTTTCATACATGATATCCTCGATGTCCGAGCTACTCAAGGTGAATACAAGGTCCAGTCTTGCTGGTTCATCCTCTCCTCTCTCTCTGCTAGTGTCTCTAACATGTTGATGCATGAGGTTTTCCAGTACCACATCCATCATCTTGGCTCTCCATGTTTCGGAACCCACATGGGGCTCCAGGTTTTCCCAGTCAATCTCCTTGTGATTGAAATCACCCATAACTAGTAACTTTGCCCCCCCCCATGTGTGCTCTCCTGGCCACCTCGGCTAGTGTGTCGACCATTACTCTGTTGCTCTCATCGTATTCTTCTCTTGGCCTCCTGCAGTTCTGTGGTGGGTTGTACATTACTGCAATTATCACCCTATGTCCCTCAGACTGGATTGTTCCTACCAAGTAGTCCCTTTCCCCCGTGCCATCCATTACTTCCATTTTCTCAAAACCCCACTGGTTTTTAATGAGCAGTGCAACTCCTCCTCCCCCTCTCCTCCCTCTGTCTTTCCTGAGGATTTGATATCCGGATGGAAAGATTGAATCTGTTATTATTCTGGTGAATTTTGTTTCTGTGAGTGCTATTATGTCTGGGGATGTCTCCTTGATTCTTTCGTGCCACTCCTCATACTTATTTGTTATTCCATCTGCATTTGTATACCACACCTTCAACTTCTTTTCTAAGACTGTGGTCTGGGAGGTGTATTGGGGTTGGGGAAGTGGGAGACCTGATAAGGAACTATGGGTGGTTGCTGTGGGGGTGGAGTTTGTAATGCAGTGGGAGGGGGCATTGGATATGGCATGGGTGTTTTGGTTTAGAGTGTTTGGTTGTGCTGGGGTTGACCTGGTTGGGATCTCCTGTCTGTCTTCTCCCTCCCTTTTCTTTCCTCCTTTCGCCTTTGTACCATCTCTCTCCGTTTCTGCCTTTCTTCTTGTGTTCTGTCGCAGTCGAGATACACCTTCCTGTATGCCGGCATGTCCCTTAATCGTGCTTTCTCCTGCAGGATCCTGTTCCGAGTCGATTCTGCCTTGAAGATCACTTTCACTGGCCGGGTTCTTTTTTTTACAAACCCCCCTATTCTCCGAAAATTTTCTAGCTGGTTCATGTCGTCTTCTCCTATTGCTTTCATGATGCTTTCAATTGCTTTTTTTCCCTTGTTTTCTTGCTTCATATGTTTCCCCTTCAACTTCCTGGAGCCCATACACAAAGACTGACCTCACCCTTTCATTCTCCCACTGCATATCCCTGTGCATCCCCTCATTCAATTTGATTTCCTCCATTGCAGCTTTCCTTTCTTCAGTTTCACTAGTTAATGTACTCGGGCTCAGTGGCCTGTCATTTTCCCTTCTCGGCTTTCCCTGGGCTCTGCTGTAGTCTGTTAGGGCCTCCACATATAGCTTAGCTGTTTCATTTGCTACAGTCTCCACTGATAGAGCTTCTACATGCAGTTTTGCTCCTTCTTTCCCTACAGTCCCCTTATTTGTGACTAAGGTAGCAGTCTCTGTTGCCAAACCCAAAATGTTCTTTAGTTCTTTAGGCTGTTTCAGATTTTTCAGTTCCTCTTCTAAACTCTGTATCCTGACCTCTGCTGCTTTGACTTGCACCTACCACTTCCTGCTTTCCATATCTATCCTCTCTTCCATTCTCATGCTAAGTTCTTCTAGTTTCTTTTCCCATTCATGTTCCCTTTTTACGAGCTCTGCTGCCCAATCTTCCTTTGCAGTTTCCTCCCCCTGTCCCTTGGTTTTTCTTGTTGCTCTCTGGCAACCCATTTTTGTTTTATCCTGATTGCCTCAGAGTGGGAAACCTATGTAATTATGTGCGTTAGGTTAGTGTGTATGTCAGAGTATGGGGGGTGGGAGGTAGAGGAGGAACTGTGGCTATGTGGGAGTGGAATGGGGAGGGGGAGTGGGTAGGAGGGAGAAGCAAGTGGGTGAGTGGGAGAGGGAGAGGGGGAAGGAGGGAGAGGTGGGGAGGGTGAGGGTGAAAGAGGGAGTGGAGGGATCAGGGGAATGAGTGAGATGTCGGTGGGTAGGGGGGGAGTGTATGTGTGAGTCTGTGTGTGTGTGTGTGTGTGTGTGTGTGTGTGTGTGTGTGTGTGTGTGTGTGTGTGTGTGTGTGTGTGTTGTGTGTGTGTGTGTGTGTATTGTGTGTGTGTGAGTGTGTGTGGTGTGTGTGAGTGTTGTGTGTGTGTTGTGTGTGTGTATGTTGTGTGTGTGTGTTGTGTGTGTGTGTTGTGTGTGTGTGTTGTGTGTGTTGTGTGTGTACGTGTATGTGTGTGTGTACTCACCTAGTTCTCGCCTAGTTGAGGTTGCAGAGGTCGAGTCCACGCTCCTGGCCCCGCCAGGATGTGTGTGTGTGTGTGTGTGTGTGTGTGTGTGTGTGTGTGTGTGTGTGTGTGTGTGTCTGTGTGTGTGTGTGTATGTGTGTGTGTGTGTGTGTGTGTGTATATGTGTGTGTATGTGTGATGTGTGATTGTGTGTGTGTGTGTGTGTGTGTGTGTGTGTGTGTGTGTGTGTGTGTGTGTGTGTGCGTTGTGTGTGTGCGTAGTGTGTATGCGTATTGTGCGTGTGTGGTGTGTGTCGTGTGTGGTGTGTGTGTGTGTGTGTGTGAAATGTGTAGTGTATGTGTGTAGTGTATGTGTGTAGTGTATGTGTGTAGTGTATGTGTGTAGTGTTTGTGTGTAGTGTATGTGTGTAGTGTTTGTGTGTAGTGTATGTGTGTAGTGTATGTGTGTAGTGTATGTGTGTAATGTGTAGTGTATGTGTGTAGTGTATGTGTGTAGTGTATGTGTGTAGTGTATGTGTGTAGTGTTTGTGTGTAGTGTATGTGTGTAGTGTGTGTAGTGTATGTGTGTAGTGTATGTGTGTAATGTGTAGTATATATGTGTAGTGTATGTGTGTAGTGTATGTGTGTAGTGTATGTGTGTAGTGTGTGTAGTGTGTGTGTGTGTGTACTCACCTAATTGTACTCACCTAATTGTGGTTGCAGGGGTCGAGACTCAGCTCCTCGCCCCGCCTCTTCACTGATCGCTACTAGGTCCTCTCTCTCTCTGCTTCCTGAGCTGTATCATACCTCTTCTTAAAACTATGTATGGTTCCTGCCTCCACTACGTTACTTGCTAGGCTATTCCACTTCCTGACAACTCTATGACTGAAGAAATACTTCCTAACGTCCCTGTGACTCGTCTGAGTCTTCAGCTTCCAGTTGTGACCCCTTGTCCCTGTGTCCCCTCTCTGGAACATCCTATCTCTGTCCACCTTGTCTATTCCCCGCAGTATCTTGTATGTCGTTATCTTGTATCCCCTGACCCTTCTGTCCTCCAGTGTCGTCAGTCCGATTTCCCTCAACCTTTCCTCGT
>NC_091314.1:21788596-21791096 GCF_038502225.1 Cherax quadricarinatus
AGATGAAAATGAAGAATTATACTAGAAAAATAAATGGACAGAAAGATTTTTTCCAGACTGATCTTTTGTTTTACTTTAGCGTCCGCCATTTCCCATTTTCTCTTTTCATTAACTTCTATTATCCTTTTTTCAACCTGTTTCTCTCACTTCCTGCCTCTCTTAACTTTCTTCTTTCATTTCCTGCAAAGTTTCGTTTCACGTTATTCAGTCTCCTCATTCCTATTTATTTTTATATCTTTTTCCTCCCTTCTCCTCCTTATACTCTCTTCTATTTGCACAATTTACCTTCCTTCTCTTCCTCTCAATTCTACTTCTATTCCTTTTCTCTCCTTATTCCTCATACTCCACTCCCTTTCTATTCTTCTCACCTTCCTCCATTTCTTACCCTTTTCTTCCTCTCCCTCCTTCTACCCCTTTACATCCTTACCCTTCTCCATTTTTCTTCCCCTCTTCTGCAATCATTTCCTTCTCCTTCTCCTACCCCTTTCCATTCTTCTCTTCCCCCTCTTCATCTTCCTCTTTCCTTCTCTTCACCCTCTCCATCCTCCTCATTCCCCTCTCCATCTTATAAACAGCGCGTGTTTATCAGTCAGATTGTCTCCCTAGTATATCAAAACAACAGACTGTCTCCATCTGGTATATCAAAACAATAAACTCTCCACTGTGTCTACTGAAACCTGCCAAAATTCTAGCCAGTAAACACAATGAGTGTACTTTAGAGAGATATATAGTGAAGTCTTCATGCGTTATACCTACCAGGTATATAATCGATCTAATTAAAAAGTATTGCTGATAACTGAGGAACATGTAACGTAATAATCCCTGAAGTGTATGTGAGGGTTATCATAATGTTGATCCACCACCCACACCCGTGAGTACCTCGCAAGAGTTAACCGTGAGTACCTCACAAGAGTTAAACGTGAGTACCTCACAAGAATTAACTGTGAGTACTTCACAAGAGTTAAACGTGAGTACCTCACAAGAGTTAACCGTGAGTACCTCACAAGAGTTAAACGTAAGTACCTCACAAGAGTTAACTGTGAGTACCTCACAAGAGTTAAACGTGAGTGCCTCACAAGAGTTAACTGTGAGTACTTCACAAGAGTTAGCAGTGAGTACCTCACAAGAGTTAACCGTGAGTACCTCACAAGAGTTAAACGTAAGTACCTCACAAGAGTTAACTGTGAGTACCTCACAAGAGTTAAACGTGAGTGCCTCACAAGAGTTAACTGTGAGTACTTCACAAGAGTTAGCAGTGAGTACCTCACAAGAGTTAACCGTGAGTACTTCACAAGAGTTAACCGTGAGTACCTCACTAGAGTTAACCGTGAGTACCTTACAAGAGTTAACCGTGAGTACCTCACAAGAGTTAAACGTGAGTACCTCACAAGAGTTAACTGTGAGTACTTCACAAGGGTTAACTGTGAGTACCTCACAAGAGTTAACCGTGAGTGCTTCACAAGAGTTAACCGTGAGTACCTCACAAGAGTTAACTGTGAGTACCTCACAAGAGTTAACCGTGAGTGCTTCACAAGAGTTAACCGTGAGTACCTCACAAGAGTTAACTGTGAGTACCTCACAAGAGTTAACCCTGAGTACTTCACAAGAGTTAACCGTGAGTACTTCACAAGAGTTAACCATGAGTACCTCACAAGAGTTAACTGTGAGTACCTCACAAGAGTTAACCGTGAGTACCTCACAAGAGTTAACTGTGATTACCTCACAAGAGTTAACCGTGAGTACCTCACAAGAGTTAAACGTGAGTACCTCACAAGAGTTAAACGTGAGTACCTCACAAGACTTAAACGTGAGTACCTCACAAGAGTTAATCGTGAGTACCTCACAAGAGTTAACCGTGAGTACTTCACAAGAGTTAACCGTGAGTACCTCACAAGAGTTAACCGTGGGTACTTCACAAGAGTTAACCGTGAGTACCTCACAAGAGTTAAACGAGAGTACCTCACAGGAGTTAAACGTGAGTACTTCACAAGAGTTAACCGTGAGTACCTCACAAGAGTTAACCGTGAGTACTTCACAAGAGTTAACTATGAGTACCTCACAAGAGTTAACTGTGAGTACCTCACAAGAGTTAAACGTGAGTACCTCAAAAGAGTTAACCGTGAGTACTTCACAAGAGTTAACCGTGCGTACCTCACAAGAGATAAACGTGAGTACCTCACAAGAGTTAAACGTGAGTACCTCACAAGAGTTAAACGTGAGTACCTCACAAGAGTTAACAGTGAGTACTTCACAAGAGTTAACCGTGAGTACCTCACAAGCGTTAACCGTGAGTACTTCACAAGAGTTAACCGTGAGTACCTCACAAGAGTTAACCCTGAGTACTTCACAAGAGTTAACCGTGAGTACTTCACAAGAGATAACCATGAGTACCTCACAAGAGTTAACTGTGAGTACCTCACAAGAGTTAACCGTGAGTACCTCACAAGAGTTAACGGTGAGTACCTCACAAGAGTTAACCGTGAGTACCTCACAAGAGTTA